>NW_025767297.1:135000-432500 GCF_003918875.1 Haliotis rubra | reverse complement strand
ATCTAGGGAATTTCGTGAAAAACTATGTGAGGAACATGCATGGATATACGTGGTGTGCTTAGGGTCATGATGACATAATGTTTCCATAATGCATGTAGAAACACGTTTAATAATTATCATGAATGATCTATGAATTAATAGAAATATAGAAAACGGTGTATTTTGTCTCCAGTGACCTGTCCAAATTTCCATACTTTGGTGACGTGTTTTCAATTCGTGAAGCGTGGAGTCCAAGCACTGGTGCACTCTCTCACTCAACTCACTCACACTCACACGCCCACGTGCATGAACTCTCTCACACACATATACGCGCGCGCACACACACGCGCGCGCACGCACACACACAATGATAACTGTATTACTAAATGTGCGATTTTCCCCCTATCCACCTAGGGGCGTTGTGGTAGCCTAGTGATTAAAGCTTTCGCTCGTCACGCCGACGATCAGGGTTTGATTCCCCACATGGCTACAGTGTGTCAAGGCCATTTCTGGTGTTCCCCGCCGTGATATTGCTGGAATATTACTAAAAGAGGCGTAAAACACAACTCACTCACTTAAAAAGATAAGGTAAACATTTTAACGCTACAACTGTTTGTTCAGCAGGTGTCATTTGTAATGTGCTGAAAGAGATAGAGAACGAATGAGAGAGTTATTAAGGTTTAGAGACGTTTTTCGTTGAAAAGTATTTCATCACTCAAATGAGTGAGTGAGTATAATTTTACGCCGCTTTAGCAACATTCCGGCAACATCACGGCAGGGGCACCAGGAATGGGCTTCACACATTGTACCCATGTGGGGAATCGAACCCGGGTCTTCGTAGTGACGATCGAACGCTTCAACCACTGGGCTACCCCTCTGCCATCATCACCAAAGACAGACACCCGAGAATGACGTCACATCTTCATCACATGTGAACGCTTTAACCACCAGTTGTCACCCTGAAAGTTGATGTTTGTGTTTGTTATCGTTTATGCTTGACACCTTAAATACCAAGGTGGCCTTCATAGAACAAGGGGCGGCGGGGTAGCCTAGTGGTTAAAGCGTTGGCTCGTCACGCCGAAGACCCGGGTTCGATTCCCCACATGGGCACAATGTGTGAAGCCCATTTCTGGTGTCCCCGGCCGTGATATTGCTGGACTATTGCTAAAGGCGGCATAAAGCTAAACTCAGTCAGTCAGTCATAGAACACCCTTAGTATATATCAAGCTTCATGATAAGTTACATTATATACCAGTGCAATAGCATAATCTCTATCAAAATGTGTGCTGTATATATACTGCCTTACATCTTCGAACGTTCAACGTGAATCGGAACTGATCGCGCAATAATCAATACAAGCCAATCAACTTTAATGCATTCAATGAATATATTACACAACTGAATGCGAGAACCTGTAACGTGACACATGGTCTGTCAAAATGATTAATGACTATTGCTTCTCTTTGTTTCTTTCGAATGTGTATTGTTAATGATTTAAGCGTTATGTAAGAGAAGACAGCCACGTCTTGCATAAACACAATGCCAAGAGGGCGGTGGGGTAGCCTAGTGGTTAAAGCGTTGGCTCGTCACGCCGAAGACCCGGGTTCGATTCCCCACATGGGTACAATGTGTGAAGCCCATTTCTGGTGTCCCCCGCCGTGATATTGCTGGAATATTGCTAAAAGCGGCGTAAAACCAAACTCAGTCAGTCAGTCAGACAATGCCAAGATACCGTTGTCAGTTTGCTGTTACTTTCCGTCTACTTGTCAACATATCGGTGTACATTCGTAATCATCATGATCAGAGCGCCGTCAAACAAAGTGGACCTTTACCTACTGGGTGTGGCGTAGCCTAGTGGTTAAAGCGTTCGCGTGTCATGCCGAAGGCCAGGGTTCGATTCCACATTTCTGGTGTCCCCTGCCGTGATATTCTTAGAATATTGCTAAGCGCGGCGTAGAACCAGACTCACTCACTCACTAAGTGCTACCTAAAGTTTTTGTTCCCTGTAAATAATTACAACACAACACAACACAACACCTTTTCACGGGCATAAAAAGTGTCGATTGTAGGATCCCGACTACATAATCGTGTGTTTATTTACTAGAATTATTATCAAGTTGTGATTATAGGAGTCGTTCGTGAAGAACAGTTGAACATGTAAACCTACGAACTGTGTTGTCGGGCTAACAAGGGAGTTGTAAACCTACGAACTGTGATGTTGGGCTAACAAGGAAGTTGTAAACCTATAACTGTGTTGTTGGGCTAACAAGGAAGTTGTAAACCTATAACTGTGTTGTTGGGCTAACAAGGAAGTTGTAAACCTTCATGGACAAACAGGGGAGTTGTTACCCAAGGAACAGTGTATTTGGGCTAATATTCAGAACATAACAAGGGGATTCCTCATAACAAGAAAGTTGTAAATCTATAACTATGTTGTTGGGCTAACAAGGGAGTTGTAAACCCATAAACTGTGATGTTGGGCTAACAAGGAAGTTGTAAACCTACGAACTGTGTTGTTGGGCTAACAAGGAAGTTGTAAACCTACGAACTGTGTTGTTGGGCTAACAAAGGGTTGTTGTAAACCTAACTGTTGAAGGAAGTTGTAAACCTGTGTTGTTGGGCTAACAAGGAAGTTGTAAAGCTATAACTGTGTTGTTGGGGAAGTTGTAAACTGTGTTGTTGAGCCAAAAAAGTTGTAAACCTGTGTTGTTGGGCTAACAAGGAAGTTGTAAACCTATGAACTGTGTTGTTGAGCTAACAAGGAAGTTGTAAACCTACGAACTGTGTTGTTGGGCTAACAAGGAAGTTGTAAAGCTATAACTGTGTTGTTGAGCTAACAAGGAAGTTGTAAACCTATAACTGTGTTGTTGGGCTAACAAGGAAGTTGTAAACCTATAACTGTGTTGTTGGGCTAACAAGGAAATTGTAAACCTATAACTGTGTTGTTGAGCTAACAAGGAAATTGTAAACCTATAACTGTGTTGTTGAGCTAACAAGGAAGTTGTAAACCTATAACTGTGTTGTTGAGCTAACAAGGAAATTGTAAACCTATAACTGTGTTGTTGGGCTAACAAGGGGAAATTGTAAAGCCTATAACTGTGTTGTTGAGCTAACAAGGAAATTGTAAACCTATAACTGTGTTGTTGAGCTAACAAGGAAATTGTAAACCTATAACTGTGTTGTTGGGCTAACAAGGAGTTGTAAAACAAAAAACTGTGTTGTTGGACAAACAGGGGAGTTGTTACCCAAGGAACAGTGTATTTGGGCTCAGATGAGAGTTCTCAACCCTCGATCCGTGTTGGTAGGTTTACAGGGGAGTTGTAAACTCAGGACGAGAGTTGTGGGCTTACATGATAATTGTAAGCCTAGGAACAGTATTGTTAGGCTTTCAGGACATTCGTAACTTCAGGAACAGTGAGTGTTGTTGGGCTTACAGAAGAGTATAAAACCATGCAACGGTAATACCGGACCCAAAGGGGAGTTGTGTTGTTGGTATTGTATTGCTGGCATAACAGAGTTACAAACCCGACCAGAATGTTGTTGGTTTCAAAGGAAAGATGGAAACCGTCTTCTGTTGCTGTTGTACTCAAAGGAAAGTTGTAAATACTGTTGCACTGGTCACGGGCTTAAAGTAGAAAGACAAATACCGGTATAGTCATTATGCTAATGAGCTTGGGGAGATCTGTAATCACCAACACAATGGAACTGGGTTAGGAAAGGAGTTGTTTACACTGGAACAATGCTGTTGGACTAATGGGAGATAACCTATGAAGTGACTGGAGAATAAACTGTAAATATCAGTACAATTGTATTGAGGTCAGAAGAATAATGTACTCGTTGGTTCATTGCCATAGGGATTAGGGGAGAGTTAAAACCATACTTGAATGATGCTTGTGGAATTAATGAAGAGCGTGTATAAAATACGAACATTTTTTCTCGGATTTAATGAATAATGTAAATGCGAGTAAAATAATTTTGATGCAATGTTATTGTGATAGTATTGGGATAAAGGTAACGTTTATTTAATACTAGTGTAATGTGGGATGTGAAGTTCAAGTAACTGCAAATATGTCCGTACGATAAGAGGTAGGCCAAGGTAACAGTAGTGCAATATGAGTTGGGGTTTAGGGTATTACTGGTACAATAATATTAGGGTTAGGATTATGTTTCTATATTACTATTATCATATTATCGATATTATGATAACGTGTATGTATAATAGTTAAGCTGCGTTATTGGGTGAGTGAGTTTAGTTTAGCTTTTAGCATAGATCCAGAGTGAGTGAGTATGGTTTTATGCCGATGTTAGCAATATTCCAGCAATATCAGGGCGGGGGACAGCAGAAAGGCCTTCACACATTGTACGTTTGTGGGAGATCGAACCCGGGTATTCGGGGTGACGAGCGAACACTTTACCCACTAGGCTTGAAGCGATAGGATATCAGTCTGAGGTGAAATTTGAAACACTGACACACTACACTTCCATGAGTATTTGTGAAAATGATTGTGGAATGATATTACACTCTGCGGGAGGTACATGTATGTACAATGATATTTTGCTCAGGCGGAGAGTTGTCCAAGAATGCAAACTTATATTTCCTTGTTCGAAATTTTGAGGAGGATGTCGTACATATGACAAAAGACTTTCAACTATATCTGCATAATCTGATATATGGACAGATAATCTAAGTGTAGCGCTATATAAATACCCATATTATTATTATGATTATTATTAATATATCCTTTGTTGCAGACCTATGTATGGTTCAAGCGGCGACACTACAGGAATGAACAGGGCAGCTGTCAGGTAGAACAAAGGTAGGTGAGCATTTGCAAACAAACATAAAACATACAGTACTCGTCGGGACTAAAGAAATAATCCGGTTTAGACAGCGTGCCGGATTGTACAGATGACACGGTTACCTCCGACTAGAAGTGAACCAGTTTTGTCACTGTCATATACATTGTTGTATCACAATAAAACATGTCAACTCACCAGTTACATGTTCAAGTATACCCATGCTGAACTAAGATTAAATTGTCTTTGACGGCAACCATGTAGTTTCAACGCAAGATTAATTGGTGACAATACATATCAAGCCGACGCCTTGCCATGCGCCGGATAAGACAGCGCTGATTGCAGTATAAACCCATTTTCGGGCGGCTCATCTCATGCCGAGATCCGGAATTGACAGCTGCCGGATTGCAGAGCTTTTAAATGATGATAAATGCACTAGCCACGGGCGGGACTGAGATTTTATGCCGGTGTTGACAACTTGCCGGATTGTACAACTGCCGGTTTTGACAGCTTTCACTGTAACTAAATAAATATACCATTATTACTATGTATAGTGCGTCTTCTAAAGGCAACAGCACACTCAACAGACAGACCAGACTCCAGTGACAGTATTTAACCAGTTACGATTATTTCAATGTATAGTGCGTCGTATAATAATCAAACAAAATTGAACATAATCTCTTTTACATTCCAATAATTATACAATGTCAACGCGATGTTTGCACACGGTTACACTAAGTCACTACACTAAGTCAGTATCAGTGCTTGGTCTTCCCGTTGGAGGAAGGTTAACCGTCCAAAATAGGAGGTTAACTGTCCAGTTGTAGGTTAACCGTCCAAAATCTTCATATGTTGTACTATGACTGAGACAGTCTACTGTAATCTTCAAAACCATAGATCATAATTAACTATATATTTAGAATTTAACAACGCTAGGTGTTGACGACATACATGCTATGCAATGAAATGCTGATTATGTCTGAAAGACCTAACACTGAAACACAATCTATATTTTGTACATTTCACCCGCAGTAGCGCCACACACGTTTGGGAAACATGTCTGATATTGACACTTTTGAGTTAAGTTCGATTTATCTCACTGAACCATTATTTCTGGCACTTGTAGTGATCCAGCTTATCATACATGTGTGACAGTTACGTCAGCTGTGTAGGAACTAGCGTTTCGGCGTCTAGAGCACGCAAGACGTGCGCGGCTATCGACATGCTGTGGCCGTTGTTCCAATCAAGGAACTTTCACTGGACAGTACCATTGGCACAACATACCGGAAACCTGTCAAGTCCCGCTTGCAAGCCGTGTGGGTCTACAATTTGCCTTTCGACTCGTCAGTACTGACTACCACAGACTGCAATGATCGGCAACAGGCGAAGGTGTTCCCCTGATTGAACTCGCGTTTTATGTTGGGGACACGTGTAACATATCATACGGGTAACGTCATACACCGTCAACCATGTTGGCTGAACTTGACCACGGACAAACGTTGGACAGATTCCCTCACTGGCCAACGCATACACACTATGTCACAAAATCGTGACAATATTATGCACTGCTAATCCTAAAACGTCGGTTCCCACTTTACCCCAATGTTCTTCTTCTTGACGTTGACGTCAAAATATCTACTGTAATATTTCACTGCAGTAATACGTGTCCATTTCGTTCATTATTGTCAAAGGACTAATACTTGAAACTAATATCCGCTACAATGGTGGACGTTTTATGTAACCCTAGCATTTAAGGAGTGTGTAGTGGATGTGCATTTCTAATATCGTTTTACCAATTTAGATCAAGTATTCCATCATGATTAATTTCTCCTGTGTATGATAATTGTGGTGTCAAAATAGAAAAATTCTTCCCTTGTGTGCGGTGTTTTGCATTATGTCCGCAAACCGCGACAAAGGATTTTAACTTTTATGCATTTATGCCAACCATTGTACGACAACCTTTCTGGAAATAGAAGCTGTAAAGGTCACGAAGTCAGCATTCAAAAGTGGACTCGTTGTGCTGTGCGTGTTATTGGTATCAATTTCCAGATGAATGATGGTTGTACCTTTTCTTCAATATCCCATGAGCCAATAATGTTCCCATTGTATGAACGTCCATGCATAGTGCCTGTAAAATTACCGTAGATCCTTCTATTTAAGACGTAGGTTTACTTATCCCGAATTGTGTTGTTAAAATTACAAATCGTTCTTCAAAAGCGACGATGGCTCTGGGATAACCTTATGAATCATATATGTGATCATCTCGTGTTTTATTGATGCAACTCTGTTTATTCTAGACGGATATCTTTCAAGGAATATTTTTGTACTACTGAGGGTTTGAGGACGGCTGCTTGTTCAACGTCATTAGGCTGCCGTGACCTGGGCAGTATGATTTCTTATTACACTTGGTCTAGACCGTAGAAGACAGCTGTGCAAACAGCTTAGATTAAAAGAAAATAGCCCAGTTGCGCCCCGTGCTTATCAAACCAGAATCAACATGGCGGTTTTCCAGTTTTAGGTCAAAAGAGAATATTCACAGATACAAATAACGTGCACTTGTAAATGAGTCACACTACTTTCCTAACTGGTGATTATTTACAATTATCCTAAATATTAATAACGTAACATAGGGTGTTTTTGCTGATCTACAAATGGCTTTCTGTCCATTTGTGGCGATGATGACGTCCCTAAACTGCAGCGCTGAGCACGGTAATCAAAGCAGCGGTGTAATCTCAGAGGTAATTAAATCAGTCTTAATCGGAATCAATACACGCATACACAGAATTGGAGATATTTTTAATTTGAGTTTCACAATAAAGGCAAATAGTGTAGGAATTGGACAGCACTGGCTCACAATATAATGCGGTCCGCCATCGGTGAACACGCTCGTCCATTACGTTATACAATGATACTATTGTGTTCGTTTGAATGCCTCCATCACGTCAGAGATCATATGAAGCAGAAAGCGAGGCCTTCTTATCTGCTTACAATATTCTATTTAGTTTTTTTCAGTATGGAACATAATTAACGTGCACGCAATAGAAGAAATGCAGAAAACTGATGGAGGCTTTACACAATGTCGTATAAAACTACAGGGAATCTTTCAACGCGGAAAATGAAATTTAAATGAGCAAACATGACGGGCATGCTCTCTGTAGGAATTCCGATTAAACGGAATACGAAACATGTCGGTGTCGGGTGTTACCGTGGTTCCATCGCAATAACATTGTAGCATGGTAAATTCATAGAAACAGCTCGGCCAAAGTCAATATTGGTTCTAAAGGCATCAGCACACACAACAGAAAGACCTGACTTCAGTGAAAGCATTTAAACAGATTGAGACCAGAGAAACGGGACCTGACTTTGAAATACAGTTGACCAAAATGCCAGAATCGAAAGCATATTTTGGCTTCATAAACGGGTATGGATGTTAATCGACAAATGATGAATAACAGCTGTCAAGAAGATTAAAATTCGATCTCGAAGTTTCATTGGCTACGAAGTGGTCTTGCGTTGATGTTTGAAAACACAACATAATGCATTATTGACTCTGTCGTCCAGGAAGCTTCAGATTGAGACGAGCAGTCTCCGTGTTTCCAAGAATAGGCTTCAAATGAAGACAGAGGAGAGGGAGAAATATAGATTTAGTCACGGACATGGTATATTCTCCACAATAAAGTGCTTGCGTGATAAATTTCTGTTATTTGGATATTAAAGCTTGGACAATTACAAGCTAAGCTCTTATACTATTGCCACAATTGGAATTGGAAATACGTTTCATGTTCCAAATCTGGCATAATGGAATCGGTCATGACGTCTGCGACGAACGTTTGTGTATTCTGATTGAACATCTTTCGACACAATAAACGTGTTTGATCAAGGAGTCTGGCGAACGGCTCGTTGGTATTTTGGCAGACTCAGTATCGCTACATTACGATCTCATACTTTTGAGGCCGCGAGTCACGATGAAAAACACCCGGGTAAGTCGAAATCAGTACAAAGTCCGCTCGAGTTCGACACAACAGTATTAAATCGTATACTGAAACCATTCTAACTGAACTGTGTAACAAAATAAATATGCTGGATGAGGCTTTGTCAGTTTGATATCTTCTCATATATTATTGATTCAATAACGGAAAAAGAGCTTTGAATATTTACAATGATGCTTACTGGGACTGCAGGGAAGTTTCTCGCCACAAATGTAAGATTTGTCAATGCCATGTGCGTCACGTGATTTGGGGCGTTGGGTTAGCATTGAGGTAAAAGCATCCAATTTGGCTCTTCACATCCATTCTCTGTAGTGGTACAGTGTTTGACGTCCACATTCCAGTGTTACGGTGAGCTGTTTTGTCAAAGGACAGTGTTGAAGCTACATCCCCGTATGTGAGGTTGAGATGGGAGGTATCGTACACTTGAACCCAAGATCGTTGTTATATCCCACCAGGGACAAACCACTGCACAGCAAATTATGGCGCCTTTTGCCGAGTATCTAGCATATTTGTATTTATTCATGTTTAAACGAATTATTCAGAATAACGAATTTACAGTTAAATGCACTTGACTTTCAGATTTTGTTTCTTTGAGTATAAACGTTAGATTTATAAACACATTTTCTAGGATATCGCTAGTAGCATGTGTTTTTTTAGACTAATACTTCGTATACATGGCACGATTACTCCTACAAGCGTTGATGAAAACAGACACGCAGGCGCCAAACTGTATTTCCGGGCCTTATTTCCAGAATGTAGCTACCACTCAGTTCAAATACCGCTGTGATAAAATACCACAGGAAGCAGGAAGGTCTTTTCTCCTTGGAATACCAACGAATGTATGCGTCGTGGTAAAGGTATACTACATCTATGGACAGAAGCATGTGTAACAGATTCTGTTTGTGTTGTACTGCCGCAGCCAAGATATGTATTTTCGTGGATTTTGTCCAGAGTTGTTGGTTCGTGTGAATTATGACTATGCATGGCATAACATCTTTGAGGTTTTGATTCAGGAAGGTCCTGACGTATCCGGTAATCAGTCGCGGACAGGCGGCTAGAGGGTGGCATCATACAAAGACTTAGCTCTCAAATGAATGTGTGCAAGTAGCGAACATGACATGCCCGATTCACAAGCAGTTTGTATCACCACTGTTTTCAGTGATCCATTGCTCTGGATTCAAACCTATAATTTCTTTATGGAATCTTTATCGACGGATATCAAAGGCTGATTATTCTATGATCAAATTCTCTGATCTCAATGCCGCTCAACTTTCAACAAATAAAACGTTACAACGTCCATGGACGTACGAGGCGTGGCTGAAAAATTCTGAGCCCAAGTACCAGCACAATTCTTGTTATGATCACTGATTCATCAAACGAACAATTACTAAGAAACAAATGTCAAAACCTCCACTGACGTAGGAAGCGTGGCTGAAATGTTCTAAGGTACGATAGCGTTCATGGTTAGTAATGCCTCTGTACCAACATATGTTATATTTGGGATTACACTTTCTTATCAAAGTACAAATTCTAGTAATTTTTTTAGTTGAGTCCCACCCGGGATTCGAACCCACACCCTCAGAGTCAGGCACCTAATCGCCAGCACACAAAGTGTCGGATAACTGGTAGTCTGGTCTGCGGACTTCGTGTACTCCTCTGATAAGTGTAAATTGGCACGGCTCCCACGGCCGAAAGATATGAATACACAATGCCATTTAGAAAGTGGTCAAATGCAACCTATGATATATTTGGAATTACACTTTCTTAGTAAAGTACAGATGTGGGACTCAATCCAACAAAAGTACTAGAATCTGAACTTTACTAAGAAAGTGTAATCCCAAATATAACATATGTTACATTTGACGACAAATTTCTAAATGGCATTGTGTAATCACGCCTCTGTACCAAATACTCAAAAGCCACAACTGTCTAATTTATCTGTCGATGAGTGAGTAAGTGAGTGAGTTTAGTTTTATAGTGGCTTCTAGCAATATTCCAGCAATATCACGGTGGAGGAACACCGGAAATGGGCTTCACACTCGCTGTCGATGAAGATGAACACAGTAGGATATTAACTGTCAACTGAAATGGCCAACTGCAATGTCCGTCTGTGAAAACATAGTGCTAACTTTATGGGACGATGCTTCATCCATGCCTCTGTTATTGGGAGTGTAAGGGAAGAGCGCCTCGAATATGCTCCAAGATCGAAAAGACTTTTAAGTGCCATACAGGAGGATACGTATGGTTACGGAGGATACATGATACATGAGGATACGTGTGGTTACGGATGATCAACGAGTCCCCACGCGTCAGGTGGACAGTACAGTGGGCAGCTCCCCTGAAAGAGTTGTTCATGTGGACATTCCAAGGAATGACCTCGGCATGATGAAGGCTTCATCACTCTGGGTTCTATGGCTCCTGACTCGATTCATCATTTTGGAGATCTCCGTCGTTTTGAAGCAGGCTTAGCTGTTTTTGGATGAATCTTGGTTTGACCACTATGAATCAAATACTAAAGAACAAAGCTGTTGAAATACCTTACGTCTCCTCCTCCATAGAACGCAAAGGCTGTTCAGTCTTGCTGTAAAAGGATGGCTTTGATTGTCCGAGATTCGAACAACATCCTGCTGCTTAAGCGCCTACGAAATATTAAAGCCGTCGTAGGCGTTAATCTGCTTATGTAACTGCGGGTAACTATGACTGTTTATCATCATGGAAAATCCAATAAAGATGTGTTGTTCCAGCAGGCCAATGCAGCTGTGCAGCGGGTTTGTATTTATGACTGAAATGTACGACAGTGAAATGTACTAGATTGTGCACAGTGAGAGTGCCATTGTTTCATCGTGCCCCAAGTAGGAACCAGACCCTCCAGAAGTGTTGGCAGAATTAAGTGGAACTCGGAAGGGTTTACATTGAAAAAACATTAGCTACCAACTTCATTATCAGTTCATTATATAGAGGTGACTCGAACATAATGCTCTTGAATTCTACATGTATGGCATATGTGTTCTTCGCTTTTTGTGCAACACTACTAACACACTATTTCAATGTAATGCAAATATTTTTTCCAGACAAATAGTTTCCATAAAAAATATATTGTAGCGTACATCTTGTCTTTTATCATTACCTTTGATCCAAAACTGAATCCACAGCTTTAACGTAACTTCTGGTGCTTAGCAACGAAGCATGTCGGCGGTATTGCCCGGATGTCAAAGTAGATCGTCTATTTTATAGCAAATCCAATGTCCGTCAATTAGCGTTAACGACCTGACGGAGCTTGTGCTCGACGTCTTAACGATACTATTCATCGTCGTTTAGCCTCAGTGGATCGAATTACATGTCACAAGGCCTATCATAAGCTAGATGGAATCTGTAACTTCATCACATCACACAGTATATAAACCATGATACGCATCCAATAGGCACGTTCTTTTCAAAGGAACGACAAAATCATTCAGGGATCGTGTCAAACTCCCATAGGTTATTTTTTAATTTATAGCAGTATGCTTCTTAATGGTCATGAACCCCAAGGGAAGGTGTCAAAAGTCGAATCAGGTTTTGTTTCAAAGGATGTATAGTGTGTGGCTCTGGTGATGAAGGTACTGCGTAGCTCTGAGGATGGAGACGGAGGCTGTTGACCGATTAGTATGGAGCTCTTGACACAGAGCGCTTGTTTATTTACAAAAACAGCAGAATCCATTACTGTTGAAATGAAATCTTGTGTTATTTACATAAAAACATGCACTGACGTTAATAGCAATCTCACAGGACAATGCAGTGACACCATACGCTCGCGGTGTTTGCTGTTGGGTACCTCAAGAAGATGTTTAATTTTTCTATCTTGTCAAAATACAATGTAGTATTTCCGCGGAGAAAGATTTGATATTGCATCTTAAAGGGTACTAGGGCAAGGCGATCTGGCTGTCGTGGGTGATTGTATTAAAGGGGCTTTGTTCGCTTGTCAAATCAACCCGTCTGATGGAGATCATAGTGTGCTATTGTCCTGATTACATGTACTAGTTTCTCACATTGTGACAACCCATGCTTGTAAGAGGCGACTAACGGGATCGGGTGGTCAGGCTCGCTGGCTTGGTTGACACATGTCATCGGTTCCCAATTGCGCAGATCGATGATCATGCTGTTGATCACTGGATTGTCTGGTCCAGACTCGATTATTTACAGACCGCCGCCATATAGCTAGAATATTGCTGAGTGCGGCGTAAAACTAAACTCACTCACTCACTCACTCACAGTGTGCCAGTGAGTCATGCACAATGCAGGGTTTCATTTTCACACAAATGATGACAAGTGCATTTATAATGCGCTAAACTCCATTCACAAGGTGAATGTTCACAGTGCTAACAACCAAAGTACAGCCCATCATTACCCCGGATAACCCAAGCTGTCTGTTAGGCACTGGAAGGTTATATTCACATGACGTCCCACCGGGTACCCATTTTGTGCTGGGTGAACAAAGGCAATTTTGAACAGCTACTCACATTACAATATTTCAGTTTCACGCAATACAATACCACTGTTTCACACAATACCATACCTCTGTTTCACACAATACAATATCACTGTCTCACACAATACAATACCTCTGTTTCACACAATACAATACCACTGTTTCACACAATACAATACCTCTGTTTCACAAAATACAATACCACTGTTTCACACAATACAATACCTCTGTTTCACCCACATACATAGGCCACATACAGTGTCTCACATTGCAATATCTCAGTTTCACACATAAAATATCTCAATTTCACACACGAACAGAGTTTCAGTGACTCACATTACAATAATTACAATATCACAGTTTCACACAATACCTCTGTTTCACACACATACATAGGATCAGTTATTCACATTACAATATCTCAGTTTCACACAAAACAGAGGTTCAGCTACTCACATTACAATATCTCAGTTTCACACAATACCTCTGTTTCACACACATACATAGGGTCAGTTACTTACATTACAATATCCCAGCTTAACACAATACAATATCTCTATTTCACACAATACCTCCGTTTCACACACATACAGAGGTTCAGTTACTCAAATTAAATTATTTTTGTTTCACACAATACCTTAATTTAACAAACATACAGAGGTTCAGTTACATACATAACAACATGCCAGTTTCACACAATACAACGCCTCGCTTCATGCATTATTGTATTCAGTGAATTCTGCACTGAAAATCGCTCACAAAGAGAACAAATCAATACATATTAAGCAAAAAACAGTACACACTGTACACGACCTGCACATTATACAGAAAAATCATGTATGTATTTTTACAAAATACAAAAATAACTTCACTGCGTTTTATGTTCCTGTGTTCTGATCAAATCGTATTGGTCAACACAAACCTAAAAACATAACATACATGTGCATCTCCATCACAGCGTCTAGACTACAGATTGGTGGAACTCTTCAAAATAACCCACGGGGTATATTACACAAATCATTAATTTGGAATAACATATATACTGATATTGTTGTTGTTTCTTGGCAAATATAAGTAGTCATGTAAATAATACAGGTATTTATACAGTATGCTGTGTTCTTCCACTATTATATATCGTTACGGGATTTAATTGTACAGATATTGTACAGGTTTGTACTATATCATCGTCCTAATATCAGTTCCTCAAAATATTGCCACAAAATGACATCAGGATTATGTTCAGGGAGACAACGATTACCTCTCATTTATTTCCTTGTCATGCTTTCCTTGGCTATTATCTGATCTCAGATCTCAGGCCTCGGACAAATATTGGCTTTGGGACAGATACCTTGCATGATTAGAAATTAGCGAGAGAAAATCTGCACACATTAATCAGTGTCTCAGTGCATTGAGGTGATCATGCAAGTTTACCAAATAAGAGTGAGTGAGTTTAGTTTTACGCTGTTCTTAGTTATATCACAACAATATCAAGGCGGGGGAAACCAGAAATTGGCTTCTCTCATTGTCCCCATATGGGGAAATGAACCCGGATCTTCGGCGTGACGAGCGAACGTTTTAACCACTAGGCTACCCCACCGCACCGTAATTTTAAGAAGGCATATTGAAGGCATAAAAATCAGATGAAGATTGATCTGTGATCTGAAAGTGTCCAGGGTTTTATTGTTCTTGATTTTGTATGAATGTGATTTCCTCAGAAAGACAGGGCTGACTTGTTCGAATTTTCTGTCGCCTTCGGGAACCCGGAACTGGAGCTGATCGGCCGACCGAACGTTCTGTGTTTCTGTTAGATGTTAATTAGACGCTCAAGATAGACTGGTGACATACAGTAGAATGACCAAAACACATCTTGTGCCCGACACAATGAGTTCATCATATTCAGCGCAACCAGATGTCTGAATTAACATACCATTGAATACCTTGTCCAAATCTGTAGACGTTCGTATAATCAACTTTCATGGGGTTTTGTGTTAACAGTTTATAATTAGTATGTCTTCATCGATTGAATTATGCTTTTAGAATAAGCTAATTTTCAGTTTTCAGTCTCTAGTGAGACTTACCGGTTCACAATTTTCCACATTTCACAGTCAAGTTGGTCTTGTTCGACAACACATTATGCGGACTATTACAATGTAGACGTGATGCCAAATTCCTAAATGGATGTTAATGTGATTTAACTACGCATTACAAAATTAGAGTTACGTATCCCATTCATTGTGTTAGGTTACCGTAACAGTGACGTTGCTAGCAACTTTGTTACACGGTACGTTACGCTTTCTTACACGTTGAACTTCTATGATTGCATTTATACCACTGACGAATATACATAACGGATCGTGCGGGTATTCTATAGTCAAAACCTCATGAATCTAAATACCCTTCATATTGGAAATACCCCCTGTTGTAAGTACTTTAGAGGTTGATGAACTGCTAAATGTGTGTTTGTTTACTCTACTTAATGTATCCTCCAGGTGTTGGAAAGAACTTTGTAGGATTTGGGCAAAGATTGTGGTGTTTGAAGATATCAGAATAATTTCCGTGTACAAGCTCTGTGCTTGTCACTGACTTTGACCATGCCACATAGTGACAGTTGATGATAAATGGCCAACAGATGACCTTAACTTTTTTAATTCTAAAATTGTTATTTTTTCGCGAAGCAAAGTCTCATCACTGATTGTTAAGTGATCACATAATTGTCACAGTTTGTGGGCCTTTGCGTCCAGTGAATTGCTTCGGTGGACACTCGAGACCAGGTCCCTATGGCTTTGAGGTTTTATAATTATTTTTCATTGAGACGAGGTCAAGTGGTCTTTTAGATACTAAATTGTCAATTGATTCACCAGCACCATGTTCTAGCTGGTACATAAGTCCTGGCCTGCGTAAAAATATCCTCCCACAATAAACCTTTAAACTAAATAATATATATATATGAACAGATACGATGTGTGTGTGATTCAGTATTAAACAGTACCAGAGAATAATCTTTTCAGATTTTGTGCCGAAACAGGTTGATGTATTTCAATGAGATTCCAAAGCGAGTCAATAGTAAAGGTGGCATGAATAATCACTGAAAGGGTGTTTACACTCGAAGGGGCAACGTTAATGTCACGTATGTTGTCATTGACTATAAATTTCTAAATACTGCTGAGTTTATGTAGTGGACTTCAGCCCGCCAGAAGAAATATCGACCCAGTGTAACTAAATATATAACGTTGATGTCAACAGATTCCAGTGAGTGTAAAAAAGTGATCACAGTTGGTGAAATTATATCATCGGGTCACTGATAATGAATAATAATATCAGGTGACCCCAAGAAGGGTAAGATACAATTCTGTTAAATAGATATTGTAAAACCAGAAACTAAAACCTCTAACAATAAAACAAAAGCGTTCGCTTAAATCAACACACTGTCATTCACACTAAATTCCTTTTGTAGGTTATGTCCAACATCCTATACAAAATCAAGAAGAGATGCAAATTTGTTTCTTGTGAAGGAATAAGGAAAGTGTCTCTAACTGCAAGTAATGATGAGGACTCTTCGACAGGTTCCAGCACTGGGTTCCTTCTGCGTAGGAAGAGATGTTTTCCACAATCTTTTTTTAAATTGAACGTATCACGCCAATTAACTTTTTCCATTTAAATTAAGAATGTAATACAGTGTTAGAATTTGCTTCCAGTAGCAGTGCCTGTAGTAAGAGACGTGGTGGCTTAGTAGACTGTGTGTTATCATACATCGATAACGCCTGGACGTTGATCCTAACATTAATCACTGGTTTCTCGGGTCCAGACTCGATATGTAAGGGCGAGCGTTAACGCTGGAATAGTAACTGTAGCGCCAGTGTTTATAATGTATCAACGAGTTTACAGTTTGTCAAGAATCTTACATGATTTTCAACATATCAACAAATTTTACAATGCATCAACACAATTTACAACATATAAATAAACTTAACGACACATGTACCTTACTACAAATAAACAAACATTGCAATGCATCAACAGAATTCACAATATATAAATAAGCTTTAATGTACTTAACTACAAATCAATGAACTTTACAATTCATCAACCAACTTCACTAAATATGAACGAACCATAAAGCACATCAACAACTTTAGTGCATATCAACAAACTTTACCATGCGTCTACAGACTTTACAATACATCAACAAACCTTTCAATGCATGAAGAAACTTCACTTCTATCAGCAAACGTTCCAATGTATCAAGGGGCGGTGGGTAGCTTAGTGGTTAAAGTGTTTGCTCGTCGCGCTGAAGGCCCGGGTTCGATTCCCCTCAAGGATACACTGTGTGGAGAACATTTCTGGTGTCACCCACCGTGATGCTGCCAGAATATTGCTAAAAGCTTAAAACTAAACTCACTCGTATATATCAATACTATTCACATATCAACAAACTTGATCCACAGAGCTTCCAGTGCAGAACAAACCTTACAATGTACCTAGTATATTTTCAAGTCTCGGCATTAGCACTCTCTGGCAGTAACTCTGTGCCGCAATCCAGCACCAAACATCGTCTTAACAGACTTATCCGACTTCGAGGTGTGCGGGAACCAAATGATTAGAATAGTATCCCATAAATCTGTTTTCTATTACGAGTCTCAAATATTGAGTTATTGAAATGCGAAAAACACAGACAACAAACTCTCCAGACGTGCATGCATCCACGCGCCTAAACGCACACAAACACGTGTTGCCCAACCTACATGGGCAATCACGCACAGCCATGTTGCACAACAGAGTCTATTCCGAGCGGATCATCTCACCGCAGACCACAAAACGACCATTGTGTCCAGCGACCCAGCTCAGAGACAACTGAAAACTTATTAGTGGGACAAGTGTATCCTGGCCTAGTATTTAGCACTCCAAAGTGTATTATTTGACTCGTGCCATGTTCTCCAGCTGATGAGAACATTTCCGACCAAGCTTTCGATCCCCTAATTTCCACGATCAATAGTGCAGCCGCCATATTGAATGCCATGCCGCGGTTGACACGCGCATTCGCCCAGCACGCGGGAAGGCATTAGGTTCATTAATGCCTTCGCTCGACACACGCGAGCTGTTGTACTCCGCCGCCATGCCAGCCATAGCATTACCCGCGCGATATCGAGCTAAGGACAGATCCGCTAGAAGACCACGATTACTGGAGCCTATACCATCAACGCCAACTGAAGTATAGAGTTGGTGGGACGCCTTTACAGTCAATGTAGAGACCGTTGGTTGATAGAACTCTGTGACCAGCTCAGAATGACGGCCCGTTGAACGGAAGTTGAACTTTATATGGAATCGTGTCTTTTCGGTTTGAAATACGGAGTTCCTTCGAACGAGAGTTAAGCATGAGCCAGTTTGGTGCCGCATATAAGACTTGTGCAAATCACATTCATCCAGGGATTATGGTCTTGGGACTTCGATTTGAGCAACCAACTAAAATTACTTAGGAATAGCGAAGGGTAAGTTGCCATGTGTTTAAAACGTCATACCCGCTTGCTCATCACCGTTAATGACTCTGAATTGAGGGGTATCAGTAACGTTTCGCAGATGCATATTGATTTTAAATCTTAATATTTTCATGGAGTAGATGTTTCAATGATGGTCTACATACTCGCCCGAACATGTAAATATACGAGTATATTTGAATCGTTAATCAACTCAATATTGCATTATTGAATGGACCTAACATTCTTTGACAACGCCTTCTAAATTACATCATAGAAACCTAAAGGGTTGTATCTGTGATAAAAACGAATTCCGTTGTATCTTTTATGTGTATTTTTGTATGGTTTTTATCGAGAAACCACTCCGTCATTTGGACACTTCATCGACTTTTGTGGATTGAAGAAACGAAGTGGTTCCAAAGTTTGTTCGAATGTTCCAAACGTGTTTGGTAGAATCAACAAACTTGAATTCTCTTGACGATATCGCGAAAGTTTACTGTCAATATACGCGTCTCATAAATCACATTACAACAGGATTGGTTCAATACGTTCCATGAATACATTGTAACGGCTTGAAAGTAAGTAGCAAATAAAGCAAAGAGTGAAAATCCGTTATTTCGGGAGATACCGCTCAAGTCGTCAGACAGTTGGACTGTGTACACCCAAAAAGTAAACGAAGATAAATTGAAGATTTCTTTTTGACTTTTTATCATTTTAGATGAAATCAGTTTATTAAATGCTTAAAACACTGACCTTACATATTCCTTAAGTTTAGATTATCATTACCTTTCGATAAAACATAAGTACCCGTGTCGCCATCTTATTTAATACATTTATGGGTTGGTCAAGAAGAAGGCTAGAAGTCAGGTAAATGATAGGTCAGATTGCTGTCGACCAGGTAGTTGTCGGCAAGAGTTACCCAATTACGGGTAGGTCTTGGTTCAGCTAAAGGAGTTTGGGAACTCGGGTAGGTACTAGATCGTCTTGAGGTAACATTTGGATTCACTGGCAGTTGTTTGGTTGTGTGCAAGTAGCATTTGGAGATACGGGTAGATACTGGATCGTGTTGGTGTAACATTTGGATAGACGGGTAGGAACTGGATTGTGTAGAGGTAGCATTGGAATACACGGGTAGTTGTTTAGTTGTGAAGAAGTAGCATTTGATACACGGGTAGATACTGTATCACCTAGAGTAGAGTGAGTTTGGTTTAACGCCGATTTTAGCAATATTCCATCACGGCAGGGGACACCAGAAATAGGCTTCACACATGGTACCCATATGGGGAATTGAACCCGGGTCTTCGGTGTGAAGGGAAGGCTTTAACCACAGGGTGGGGTGGGGTGGGGGTGGGGTGGGGGTGTAGCCTAGTGGTTAATGCGTGGCTCGACGCCGAAGACCCGGTAATCCCACATGGGGTACAATGTGTAAGCCCACTGGGCCATGTTGCTGGAATATTGCACCGCCAAACTCAGTCAGTTTAACCACTCGCCCCGGATCGTCTGGAGGTAGCATTTGGATACAGGCTATATGTAGGTAGGTGTTCGGTTGCCCTGAAGCAACTTGGGTAACACGGGTAGGTGTTGTGGCGGCTGGAGGTCATATTAGGGTGCACAAATAGTTTGGTACACGGGTAGGTTGGTTTCGGTTACCTTGAAGCAACTGTGGAGCACGGGTAGGTGTCGGGGCGGCTGGAGGTCGCATTTGGATACACAGGTACATGATGTTGGATGCACCGGTAGGTGTCTGCGGGGGCAACATTTGGATTCACAGGTACATGATGTTGGATGCACAGGCAGGTGATGTTGGATTGGATACACCGGCATGATGTTGGATGCACCGGCAGGTGTCTGCGGGGGTAACATTAGGATTCACAGTTACATGATGTTGGATGCACGGACAGGTGCCGGTACTGCGGGGGTAACATTAGGATACACAGTTACATGATGTTGGATGCACGTGCAGGTGTCGGTACGGCTAGAGGTCGCATTAGGATACACAGGTACATGATGTTGGATGCGCCGGCAGGTGTCGGTACGGCTAGAGGTCGCATTATGATACACAGGTACATGATGTTGGATGCGCCGGTAGGTGTCGGGACGGCTAGAGGTCGCATTAGGATTCACAGTTACATGATGTTGGATGCACGGGCAGGTGTCGGGACGGCTAGAGGTCGCATTAGGATACACAGTTACTTGATGTTGGATGCGCGGGCAGGTGTCGGGACGGCTAGAGGTCGCATTAGGATACACAGTTACATGATGTTGGGTGCACGGGCAGGTGTCTGCGGGGGGTAACATTAGGATACGCAGTTACATGATGTTGGATGCGCCGGTAGGTGTCGGGACGGCTAGAGGTCGCATTAGGATACACAGGTACATGATGTTGGATGCACGGGCAGGTGTCGGTACGGCTAGAGGTCGCATTAGGATACACAGGTACATGATGTTGGATGCACGGGCAGGTGTCGGGGCGGCTAGAGGTCGCATTAGGATACACAGTTACATGATGTTGGATGCACGGGCAGGTGTCGGGACGGCTAGAGGTCGCATTAGAATACACAGGTACATGATGTTGGATGCACGGGCAGGTGTCTGCGGGGGTAACATTAGGATTCACAGTTACATGATGTTGGATGCACGGGCAGGTGTCGGTACGGCTAGAGGTCGCATTAGGATACACAGGTACATGATGTTGGATGCACGGGCAGGTGTCTGCGGGGGGTAACATTAGGATACATAGGAAGGCGTCCAGTTGGAAGGTTCCTTCTTTACGTTTTTTCAGCACCAAAAATACAACAATCATACTTCGTCGGTACAGTTCGGTACACGACACAGTGTACTGTTTGAGAGCATTTTCTTACCCAAACATCATACAATATGTCATTCTGTCTGAAATACATATGAAAAATGTCAACTGTCAACAGAACACATGCATTTTGATACACGAAGAAAATGGGCTTATGAATTTGTCATTCATACGGAAAGTCTGCATATCTGCACACTTAACATGCACATGCCTTCATTTATGTACGTTATGGAAACAGTTAACATGAAAATTCGCAATGTAGCCTTTGATACACATACATTGTAGATTTATAAAATATTTTACGTGACATATGCGCAACAGCAATTCTGTGTAAATGTTTACGTAACAATATACATTTATCGCTTTAGTGTACTATTAGATATACGCGTTGATACACGGACGCACATATTTTACTCGAAATGCGTATAACGAACTACGGTTATAACGAACAAAATTTAGTGTCCATTTTCCGTTCATTTTAAGGGTAGTTGACTGTTCTGAGAGAATTAAATTAGCAAAGGAAGAGGTTGTAAATGTGTAAATCGCTCAATGCTTATCGGGCATTGCATTCCATTTAGAGATGTTCGCTTTGAAATATATCATTCTGAATGATGGAAGTTAATACAAATAAATACATCAGAGTTGTTACCGAAGATTTGTTAGTCGGCTGTCATTATTTCTATAGTAAAATACATCAATCTATAACTGTATATTGAATTATGAGTTTGCCGTAATATTCTGACCTTAATTTTCCACATCTGCAACTAGAAATGTAATTTTAAGGGTTCTGGGTATCTCATGTCATGTTCACCCTCAACACCACACTGATTTCTTTGCGATTTATTGGAAAGATGTTCCATTGCGCTACCAGACATGACAAAGAGGCAACAAATTCATCATCATCTTCATCACCATCATTTGTACCGAAACAGGTTGATCTCATGGCTTCATGAACATACATGAACACGTGTTGCCATTACATTCATGAAAGTAGACACACACACACACACACACACACACACACACACACACACCACCCTCCTTCACCCACGCCACAACAGCTGTATTTGAAGCCCCTGGTCACCTCCAAGCAGCCACTTGTACCGTATTCCATACAGCAGGAAGCGAAGAAGCGACTGCATTTGGTTCAATAAATGTCATCTAACTTATTAAATAAAACATTTCAATGACATTTCAGAAGCGTTGGTAACCAAGGGGACAGGGTAGACATGAATTTCAACTTAGGTTTTTTTTTGCAATGCTCGAATTGGCGTTTTTGAGTGAGTGAGTTTTGGATTTGGATAGACGGGTAGATACTTTATCATCTAGAGTGAGCGAGTGAGTTTGGTTTTACACCGCTTTTAGCAACAATCCAGCAATATCACGGCGGGGATACTAGAAATCGGCTTCACCCATTGTACCCATATGGGGAATAGAACCCAGGCCTTCGGCGAGACGAGCGAACACTTAACCACAAGGCTACCCCACCGCCCCGGCGGTTTAGAAGCTTGTGCGTGGAACATTCGTCATAATATCCATCACTGGTTTTGTCTATTTCAGACTTGATTGTTTACAGAACTCAACTTTACAGAATCAAACAGCTGAATACCATTGACAGCGTTACATAACAAGCCAAACAAACAAACAAACAATCCTTCAAACATCTACCCCCATGACCGTTGTTCTTACGAATCCCACGTTTGTAAACATTGAATCCGTTATCGCTGTATCCTTGAGATAACTCAGAGGTGTCCATCGCTAAAAGCTGAATCAGGATACAAGTCTGAAATATACATGATTAATGCGCAGACACTCTCAACATTGGAACGAAAATGTCACGACTCTGAACATGAACAATTAGTTTGCTCTCTGTCACGTTTGACACTCCAGAAAGACCTGGTTGTAAGTTGATCCACACATTTTCAATATAATTCCACAATTTTTACTCTGGTGATAAAGTTCTTTTTAGAAAGCTCGTGATAAAAATGGGATCAGGATGATTTTATCAAATATTAATTTCCGGCTTCGTAGGAAAGTGTCGGGTGTCTGCGTGAAGGAGACCAACAAGCAAAAATTGTTTGTCCAAAGAGTTGGAACAACAAAAACACACATCTGTACCAGGAACTTCATCGTAATATAACAGACGTGCGCAATTGAATACATCTGCATCCGTTTATGAAACGATTGCAACTATAAAGGAAAGGGGAACCCTCCTTTATCCGAACGTGATGGTACTTATGGAATCAGTTCAACTGTTCCTGGACCAATGGCGTTCCTGTCATGGAACATCATGTTCCTTGTGAATCGTCCGGATTATACATTTGGTTGGTTGATTGGTTGTTTAACACCGCACTATTCAAGTAATATTCCTGCTATCTGGCGGCATCTGTAAATAATTGAGTCTGGACCAGACAATCCAATGATCAACAGCATGAGCATCGATCTACGCAACTGGGATACAGTGACCCGTCAACCAAGCCAGCGAGTCTGACCACCCGATCCCGTTAGTCGCCTCTTACGACAAGTATGGGTTGCTGAAGAGCAGTCAGAGTAATGTCCGTTATTCATATGAATCCACTGTTTGCAGCCTTTGTTCAGAAAGCAGGGTAACCAGAAGAACGCTGTCCGGTTAATGGGTTTTACTACATTTGTGAACAGACATATTTACAACAAGGCTACAATCACAGCTTCGGGTCACTTGAGTTTCATAGAGCATGCTTGCTGTCTTTAATCACTGTATTATGATTAGGGTTGGGTATTGCCAAATTTTCGCATTGCGATATATTGTGATATGTATTGGCGTATTGCAATATGTATTGGCGTATTGCAATATGTATTGGCGTATTGAAATATGTATTGCAACATATTGTAAAAGTGTAATACACGGGTTAAGGTAATGAAATTACTGTTTCCCTTTTCAAACAATACCACTGCTCGCTGTCAGGGCTCAGATGTGATTGTACAAGAGATCAATTGAAAATGTTTCCAAATTGAAGACTTCGCTCTAAAGTTTGGAACTCGAGAAAAAGCGTCTGCAGCGGCGTCCGCCAAAAAACATTCTCAAAACAATTAATGTATAATAATATAAGGAAATACAAATGTTATTTGTAGTTTTGACTACATCACGAGAATTGCCGATCGTATCGGGTGAACCGGTTCGCGAAAAGTGTACCGCAATATATCGTATTGTGAAGTTCGAATTGCAATATACCGGTTAACCGGTATTATCGGTCACCCCTAATTATGATCTCACATAATATAGTAATGTAAACAGATTTAAATACAATTTTACTTCCTCAGTTACTTACGAACGGGTACGTTTACGTGTAAGCAATAAAATCAACGAAGTTTGCAACGATCAAGGTCAGGCATATATCTATCATTAAGAGTTAGTATTTTCTGTGACATCAATTAAAAGAGAGCTGAAAACAAGATGTTTTAAGAATTTTCTTAAGTACTTACGGAATTGATCCAATTATCTTTCTGTTTGTCAACGGAAGAGGACTGGAGAAGTAGACGGGGTACTCAAGCTATGACTGTTTTGCCCGTATAGCCGGTCCAGGTTCGACTCCCATATGGTTAGAATGTGTCACTGCAAGTTCGTATGAGCATTGTTTCTGTACTAAAAGATAAGACCACTGACAGGAACTCTATTTGTAAAATATTTTCATATTTTATGTGTTAAGTGTTTTGGTAATTATTTATGCAATCACCCAGATTGTTTAAAAACATTATTTTTCGTATAAGTATTATTATCCGATTATTACTATCAACGGTATTACAGTATCATAATATTGTTACTTTTAATCAATCATCATTACTCGGACGATAATGTTCTCATTGAAATATTACGGACTATTAGTTAAACATTATTAAGGATTTAACCATCTTAACATGCAAGTAAACGTCTAACAGTTGGTGGCTAAGTGGTTAATGCCATCAATCAACAGCTCGGGTTCCATTCCCCAGATGGTAAATGTACAATTGGCCGTAACGTCGAATATTTCGATAAACTTTATTTACACTCACCCTTATCTGTTGTGTCCTAACCATGTTCAATGTGCTAGAACATCTGTTGTCATGACTATTCCTGTATTGTCCCCGCATGTTGTCATGTAGCATGACAAATCAAACTATCCGGTCACATCACGAAATATGATCTGCTGTCCACATCATATCCGGTATCAAAAATAAAATCTGCTGTCCACAGGTATCACCACCCGCGAGTTTCATTTCCTGACCTGGCTGTTACAGCGGTTTACACCATCATGGGTGTTTACGTCAGCGCCAGTGTGAAGATCCGGGTCAGAATTGATCTTCAGTAGCCCATGCTTGTCGTGAGAGGCGACTAACGGGATCGGGTGGTCAAGCTCACTTGATTGACACATGTCATCGTATCCCATCTGCGTAGATCGATGCTCATGATGTTGATCACAGGATTGTCTGGTCCAGACTCGATGAGTGCTGCGTTAAACAACAAACAAACAAACAAAATACGCCATCGCCAACAGCCACTATACCTTGCCCCGCAGAGTAGCATATCGACATCTCATTTACTACTGTTATTATTTCAACACGTGATAATGTTCCTTCAAAGATTCTGTTAGCCTTTGCGATGGTGCAAACACTTGACATAAGCCTTTGTATTGTCATCAGATATTATTATCGAGTTTTAAACAGGCTTGGCCCATGTTTAACACGATACCACCATCACCGGACACGTATTTGGGCGTGTCTACTTAATGCATTAGTACGATTATGCCAAACCCCGGAGATGTTTGGTAGATCCGTGTGGGTCTGTACACACACACAAACACAATTTAATGCCCAGGACTGCTTATTTCATGATGAAATATCTATTCTACCGTGACAACAAAATTAGCACGTCTGTGTATTTGCGCTTTGATCACACTAGCAAGGATAGTTAATGTGATGGTTAATGTATTGACCAAATTAAGAGCAGAAACACAGCTAAAGGTATCACTCGGTGTACCAGCTACCATTAAAAGGACACGTTAAATGCTAATGGAATGCTCCCAGTGTTAGCAAATTACTCTTCGATTTCATTTGCTAAGTCCTTTTTGTGACGCTGTAGTTTATAAACGGCCATTCGATGCCGTTTTCGACAATAACTACTTCAGTCCTCAAAGCGTTGACAGCACAGCATAATGTCAAGTACTGCTATGTCGTCAGTTAACATGTTCTGAATGTCAAGAGCTATATTCGTTAGGTGAGAGGCGGTGGGGTAGCCTAGTGGTTAAATCGTTCGCTCGTCACGCCGAAAACCCGGGTTCGATTCACCACATGGGTACAAAACGTGAAGCTCATTTCTCGTGTGACCCGCCGTGATATTGCTGGAATATTGCTAAAAGCGCTGTAAAACTAAATTCACACACTGACTCATTTTTAGGGGCGGTGGGGTAGCTTTGTGCTAAAAGCGTTCGCTCGTCACGCTGAGAGACCCGGGTTCGATTCCCCACATGGGTACAATGTGTGAAGCCCATTTCTGGTGTCCCCCAGATATCTGGTGTCCCCCGTGATATTGCTGGAATGTTGCTAAAAGTGACCTAGAACCATACCCACTCACTCACCCATTCACTCATTGTTACGCCCAATGGAAACTGTTTCGATGAATATTCTCCAGCGTGGACGTTTTACGTTGAAAAGATGTTGTAAGAATTGGAATGAAGATCAATTTTGTATTATGTTTACTAGACATTAGATATGTACGTAGTTGCTTACCTACTTACTTGGGTATTGACTGTCTGGAAATACCTTTGCCGCTGAAGTGATGACAGCATGATGGCGGCGCTGGTAATCCCAGACAAGGATTTTAAGGGCTCATACTGAGGCTAACGTTCTGTTATTGGAAGCATGAAACGAAGGCCAAAGGGTCGAGTGCTCTTTCTTCCACCACCTCCATTTACGTTGTTAAGCTCTATGAGGTTATCTGCCTGGCTTTATTGGAAACTATAACAAACGGTTGATTGCAATAGAAAAGAATAACCGCACACGGCTTCAAGTTAACTGAATTGCAAAGCGATTTCACAAGTGACTTAATGAACGCTGCAACGTCGAAGGTGTGACGTCACTTGTTGATAACGTAATAGTACACCCACACCTTCCAAGGTCGTTCAAGAGATAAAGCTCGAGGACGCTGTGACGCATCTCGACATTTTGGTTCAGCGGGGTAACATGTTTTATCAGAGATGATCCTTCACTGACAATGTTGTAATGTATCATACCCTTCTGCCATTTCTCAGTGGATGATCTTAGATTAACAAAGTATACGCTGAACCGTTAGTGAATAATTAGCCTTGCTCCAAGGCTGTACTGAATGCTGAGCCCACGGATGTATGTTAATTCTATCCTTCAAAGGGGCAAGTCTAGATATCTAAGGACCCAGGCTGTTATTTATTAATTTTTTAGAAATTATAATTTAAACTATTAATTTTTACCTTAGAGACTTGTGCAAGTCTAGTGAATAATCTGCTCGCTCGCAGCCATATTTGATTTTTAAACATGCACTTGTTTTAGCAATCCTAACCATATCATTTCGGCCCTGGATAAACGTGAGCTACTTTACAGTGCGTTTTGTCAAACGAATGTTTCGTCTGAAAAGGTATTTCAAGTATTTGTTTTTATTTTGTAGAAATAAGTCATGATTATTTACAATGTTACAAGAAACTTTATCAAGCACAGTAAACGCGCTATCCTCTCGCGGGAGCCTCTGCTCCAGAGTCCGCTGTTTACAAGCTGACGCCGTATAGCAGGAACATTGTTTGGTGCATGAGATAACGAACACTCACTTACTTCATAGTGGGCTGTGGTAGCCCAGTGGTTAAAGCGTTCGCTCGTCGTGTTAATGTTCCGGGTTCGATTCTCCATATGGGTTTATTGTATGAAGCCGATTTCTGGTGTGCCTTGCCTTGATATTGCTGTAATATTGCTAAAAACTCACTATTTCTTGCTACAAATTGTGTGACCTTACTGCCATTTGGGTAGAAGGTATTTAGCTTTTTCGCAACATCTATAATCACGTGACCAGTCATGTGACATCTAGCGACAGGTGATGTTTAACAATATGTTTAACAAATTTCACCTTTTGAAATTTGGTGAATAAATTCACAATTTAACTTTCAGTTGTTTGTAATGACTGGTCATGGTGATGTAAGTTTACCTAAACTTGAGTCATCACAGATTTTCCGTCCTCAATTTAGAACAAATATTCATCGTAGTTGCCTTTCTGAGCTGATGATCGGGCCTGGCTGCTCTATTTATAGTTATATCAATATATTTCTTGCTTGTGAGAAAGCATAAACACACTAAAAATGAATGATGTGGGATGATGTGTCTCAAGTATAATGATTATTTAATGAGTGTGATTTTACGCCGCTTTAAACAATATCATCCCTCTGCATGCGAGGGGACAGACGGCAGTCCTACAGACACGGACATGGAACTGACGAATCGATAATCAACATCAGGGCGAATCCTGGTTTCAAACATGTGATTATAAGATCCTGACCGCGTAAAGGGAGGCAACTATACGCAGCGTTTCAGTACTTTAGGTGATGTGGTTAACTGTGTCCCACCCATTCCACAGATGATATATGGATATTTACCAGGCTTCACACTATATATGTTAGCTGTGTTCACATGGAATAATGGTAGAGAGAGAGAGAGAGAGAGAGAGAGAGAGAGAGAGAGAGAGAGAGAGAGAGAGAGAGAGAGAGAGAGAGAGAGAGAGAGAGAGAGAGAGAGAGAGAGAGAGAGAGAGAGGGGGGGAGGAAAGGAGAGATACCATGTTTATACGTCAACGTGAATAAACGTATCCCAGTGGACTTAAACGCATTGGTAGATAAGCAGTTGAACTGATCGTCGTTCAACCCCCTTAGACCCGAATTCGATACCCAATGTAGGTACCATGTGTGACGAATATCCTTATTTTCGACATGGCTTAATGTTATAAACCTTGGCAAAATCCTTCTCACTCACTTTGATCCAAATGCTGTTTGTAACAGAATTAGAAAGGCAATTTGTTCCTTCAGACCGACATCATCAGCTGGTCACGAGGTGCGTCGGAGACTCTCGTCTAACGGCACAATGTTTGAGCATAAGAGTACCACAATTCGTCCTCCAGCCATTGATGGTAAACGACAGCTGATAATCTTGAAGCGGGAAGATCCTTAAATTCGGAGATCAGCAAAATTAAGAGCTTTGAGACTCTGTACATCTGACTCTCCGCGTCCTAAACACGCCACCTAGAAGTATTGCTTCGCTATAATTTCAAGTTATTGAATTTGTAGGCCTTTGAACTTTCGAATTGACATTTTTATGTTGTGTGAAAATTCTCCTTTCTGCTTTTTCTGTCAAGTCCAGCTTGTGGAGTAAGGCAGTTGGTGGTATTACTATCACCAGAGAGAAAACTAAATTGAATCGTGGCGATTTTTATATTCCTCCTGTAAAATTAGCAGATCTTTCTGCAAATCAAAGGTATTGCCGTCTCTCAGTTTTCTGTAAATGTTGACAGCATGTAGAAATAACGCCGTGTTTTTCAAAAAAATGTTTTGAAACTTTTCAAAACTTAAATATTTAAGAATAGTAACAATGCGTGTGCTAATATTATGCTAGATTCAACGTATTCAGTGCGTGTCCAAAGCGCTGACGTTACCCTTAACACAGGCGATAATGTCATGTGTCCTAGAACGTGAGTATGTATACAATGCCGTCCGGTAATTCCGCGCACCTAAGCACATCGATCGCACCACGACAACTAACGTCTCTTATTTTTGTGGTTTACGTGACTAAACATGCTGGTATGCATCATATTTACCTAGAAATATATGTTTTATTGACGTCTATCAGATTCTAAAGTTGTATTATGCCATACGGTTGACCTTACCGGCGTTCTGATGACATCGCTTGCTGTCCGGTAATTCTACGTAGCAACCGATGCGCATAACATCCAGCTGGAGATCAGAAGTATGGAAGCCTATTAGGGCCAGATTATTTTCAAAAATCACTTCATCAATGTAAGGAAGAAAGTTTCATATTAAATCCAATTATGAATAATGAAGAAAAAGTTTTTAAAGTCTGAAGAAAACGAATTTTCATAAAACTGTCAATTTATCTGTCAATTACTGTTACTTACTTACCTTTAGTGATTAAAAGCCAGTATCTTGTAGAAATGTTCCGATTTCAAGCGTCAATGTGGTAGCAGACAATGTTTACCTTCGATACAGAAGTACGCTATTGCAACTGCGCAGAATTATCGGATTCGCTTGTAGTGTTACGGAGTTCTTAGCAGTACACCAATAATTTCACGGGCACACTAGAAAAAGGCTTCCATCTTGGAACCCATTTGGGAAATGGAATAAGGGTTTAACATTCTTGTAAGTTTAACATTTATATATTTTTCTTGAATGCACACACCTGCATAGGAAGATGTCCTACATGGAATAGTTAGTATATTTTGTTGTTTTCTGATTTGGAAAAGTAAGGTTTATGTTTACGTTGACGTATTGTGGTCTGACATGCCTGGCATGACATGACTGAACGTCAGCCAAGGTAACAACAAGTCCCATACTTTGACGTATTGTGGTCTGACATGCCTGGCATGACACGACTGAACGTCAGCCAAGGTAACAACAAGTACCATACGTTGACGTATTGTGGTCTGACATGCCTGGCATGACATGACTGAACGTCAGCCAAGGTAACAACAAGTCCCATACTTTGACGTATTGTGGTCTGACATGCCTGGCATGACATGACTGAACGTCAGCCAAGGTAACAACAAGTCCCATACTTTGACGTATTGTGGTCTGACATGCCTGGCATGACATGACTGAACGTCAGCCAAGGTAACAACAAGTCCCATACTTTGACGTATTGTGGTCTGACATGCCTGGCATCGAACCACCAACCATCCACTCTCCGGGAAACATTCTGTCCGCTGGACCACTGTAGAATCTTATCAGTGGGGGGAACAAGGAAAGATGACAAACAATGTCACGCCATAAGTATTGATGACAAATTCACCATGGTATGGGGTCACGAGGAAAATCCGCGAATCTCCCAGTAACATATACCATTAGAAGGACAGAAAGGATATCGCTTAGCCAGTCATACAAATCCGTGGAAATCGTGACAATCTCACAATTTCAGCTCGTCAACAACCTAGTAATAGGGGATCAGTTCAAGGGTTTTAATGTGAAATATGAATATATGAAAGACTAAGATCATTTTTTAACATACTAAGCCAACCATCCACTTACCTGCACAATTTTAATGGAAGAATAGCCCACCCGAGAACATATTGCCGTAAATGTGGAAAATAAGGTAATAAAAATAGTTTAACGGAATTAAGATTTTATCTTCCATCAAACTTTTGAACGACTCCCTCGTGTTAAAGTTATGGCGGATATGCAAGATCCTGCTGCACGTACAGCGATTGTCAAATAAGATGCATGCATACAAGGCAACTGTATTTGTCACGATGAAGCTAACCACGACAGGCGTCGTAATGCGACTGCAGCACGTGAACCATCGATGTAAGTGATAAATCATTAATACTCATTGGTCTTTAACTGATATTGACTGGGGCATGTTCAAGTTGGTATGTTTGTGTACTGAGCTCAGACAGTTAATTGCTTCATGGCGTCGTAATCTAACGGGACGGTTTACGTGATGGTTGATATGTCCGACAGTATGGACGCGGAAGATTGGAGAATCATCCTCCTACCTATGGTACATTACCTTGAGGTGAGAGTGATAGTTCAAAGCTTTTAGAAGCGTCATAATTGTGACAGTTCATCAACGCATAAGCTTTGGTGTTCTGGTCACATGATGCCATGGTATTGATGAGTGTATTGGCATTTGCGAATTTTATCGTTTCTGTTTGATGTGTTTGTTGGCGAGATCGTTTCCTATGTCTGTAAACTGTTTGTGGGTTTTTAAATATAATATGGTCTCAGGCAGACACATGGCACCGATGTGAGTGAGAGGTTAATGTTTAACGCCGCCCGTGTTTGATGTGCCGCCATTCGAACCAGGTGTCCATTTGATGTACTTATGGGTAAATTAATGTTCATATCTGTGCAATCTGTCAACTGTTTCTGGGTCTTATGACCTGAAAGTTGCGATGGGGTAGCCTAGAGGTTAAAGCATTCGCTCGTCACGCCGAAGACCCGGGTTCGATTCCCAACATGGGTACAACGTGTAACGCCCATTTCTGTTGTCCCCGTCTGATGTTGCTGGAATATTGCTAAAAGCGGCGCAAAACAGTACTCACTCACTTATGACTTGAACAAAGTCTCAGGTAGACATACATGTCGCCGATGTGAAATGTGAGTTTGATGTGACGCCATTACAACCAGGTGTGCTTTTGGTGTGCTTATGAATCAATTAATGTTCATATCTGCGCAATCTGTCATATGTTTCTGGGTCTTATGATTCAACCGATGTGAAATGATAATGGTTCACAATGTAAAGTGACGCCAATTTAATGTGATGCATGTGCAATCTGTCAACTGTTTGTGGGTTTTATGACATTAAAGGCACTTTATCACATCACACCTCTGAAAATAGATTACAATATTAAATTGTATTAAATTGTACGAATGAATTAGTGCAACGTTGTATTAGATTGAATCTCGTGCCCTCTACCGGCCGAACATTATTTCAAGCGAACCTCATAGAGTTATGTCCCTTGGAGCGCTCTTTACGAATATCCTACGCAAAACTTGTGATGGTAACCAGCCTGGTTCCCTGGGTCTGTTGCGCCTGCGCTACGCCCGACACTGAGCGTAGCGCAGGCGCAACAGACCCAGGGAACCAGGCTGGATGGTAACCAGTTCGGCAAACAGCGACAACACCACGTGCGACATTTTTCGATGTACGGAGCAATTGTTTACATTCCCTATATGGCAAATATTCTCTGTTTCGAAGCTGTTCGCCTCTAAGTTTCAATTATCGATTTCAGGCAAGTCGTAAGGGATAATAAGTCTTTTATTGCATCAATTGGAAGCTAAAGTGAGTACATATGCCCCAATATATATACTATAGACCAAAATATTGTCGAAAATGTGTGAAATTGTGTCTTAAGCATGTCTTAGGCAGATAGAATTAGGCAGACACCTAAGCGAGAGCGTATTGTTACACGCCGTCGCAGTTAGATGTGACGCAATTGAATGTAGACTTGAACCGAATGGCTTTCGTCAATGGTGCATATCACTTTGAATCGTATGAAGGAGGGGGAGATCCTTTTATCGGCGCTTTGAACAGTATTTCCATGCATGTCAGTTTAACCTGGGAGACATGCCTTAGAAGTTACGGCTTTGATCAAACCCATGAACATTGTCATGATGATGGCGGATCTAGGGACAGGGATTCAAACCCATAGCAATCAGTTTCTGCTCCGTATGGTCTGATATGGCCATGTTTCGGTAGAAAGAGTGAGTGAGTGAAGTTTTACGCCGCCTTTAGCAATATTCCAGCAATATCACAGCAGGGGACACCAGAAATGGGCTTCACACATTGTACCCATGTAGGGAATCGAACCGGGATCTTCGGAGTGACGAGCGAACGGTTTAACTACTAGGCTACTACACCGCCCCTTCGGTAGAAAGAACCTGCGTGCTACAGTAAATGTACAATCCCAACGACTTTTAGGCATATGTGCCGTCATTATTTCAATTGCGTTTAAATGGCATGATCATTTTAGAAGCTAACAATTGACAAGCCTTTGCATGTGTTTATGACGGGTGACGGGTCAGTGTACGCGAACACGTGGTATCATCACTATTTTGATTCGGATTCATAAACGCATGCTCATGATATAGTCAAGATCGTACAATCTACATGTCTTTTATCAAGGATTTCTTATGGATTTGGAAAAAGTTATTGTAGGAATTAAGAAAGCTTCACGCAGTCATCATAAAGCTTCGACTCTTGTCTGTATTTGTAGTAATATTTGAGTAACGGTGTTCGTCTTCTGTAGGAGGGGTTCTACATACACATCTGACCTCGTATGGCAACCCGCTTCCTCCCACACATCTCACCTGTGAAGATACGGGCTAGAGAGATCTTCAGTAACCCATGCTTGCCGTAAGAAGCAACTAACGGGATTGTGTGGTCAGGTTCCCTGACTTGGTTGACACACGTCATTGTATCTCAATTGCGTAGATCGATCCTCATGCTGTTGATCACTGGATTGTCTGGTCCAAACTCGATTATTTACAGACTGCCGCCATACAGCTGGGATATTGCTGAGTGCAGTTTAAAACTAAATTCACTCACTTCACTTCTAGACCGCCATGTTTGCCTTAAATATTACTGCAGAGATGTTTATACGCACTGTTGGATGGGAATAATCACACAATCATTGTAAGTTATCTACATATCTCGATCTATGAAAGCGTAATGTTAAAAGAGATTTTGAGATTTCTTCATTCACTGACATTGATGTTCACTTATGTCCAGATCAGTACCATTCCTATCCGTGCCACTGAAGAACTGGCTCAGAAACATTATAACGATTTTTACAATGCTTATTTCGGTGCTACATTTCGGAGAGAGAAGAACTGAAGTGCCTGTCAAAAATGCCCCTCCGAAAGAGCAGTCTCAACAGTGTACACTTATTCAGCACTTGACACGTTCAACTTTGCTGATATAAATCGGTCAGAGAGAAAAAGAGGAAGCAAAGAAACAAATTAGGTGTCCATCAGTGATAAGTCAGAGCAGTATCCTTGGAAGCTGAATGAAATCAGACAAGGACGATGGCAACAGATGAGAGGGTCAGGTCGCCCCATGACAAAGTGTCAGTCAAAGTCAAATCGTATAAATATATATTTGTTATGCTATATTGGCTCTATTGAGCATTGCTAGTGAACATTCATTTGTTCTCACTCAAATATGGATTACCATGTAGTATCCCTTGCCAAGCGTTGGTTCCCAACTGTTCGACTCCCTGCTTGGGAACAAAGTGTGAAGCCCATAGATCATATTGATAATTTACGTAGCAAAGCCATCAGATGAGGCATTAGAAGTGTGAATGAACTTTAGACAACGATGCAATGACGATATAGCCCCACTCAGTAGTCAAACACGTAATGAGGTTATTGCGCACGAACCAGAAAAAAGACAACTCACTCATATTTTGACATCAGAAACAGTCAGCTCTTTCACACGAACAGAAGTGTTCCGACACTGGTCCATTATTGTAACGCCCACGTGCCCAGCTTTTCATGCTGCCATTTGCACACCGCGGGTCATCAGTCATCAGTCAAACTCTTCCAGTTCCACAGATGGGTCACATCGAAGTTCTTTGTTTTCCTTTGGGTTGAAAGGGACATTTTTAAAAAGGTTAAGGACATGCTTTCACCTTTGTCCTGCTTATTATCTAATACATACAAACGTAAGTGTGTGTGAGAACTAAGCTGTACCAGACACCTGTTCATCTTTGAGGATCAGTTACATTTTGTTAGTAGCCCCATAGCATAAACTAACTAACTAAATGAATGAATGATTGCTTGAAAGGATGAATGAGTCAATGAATGATTGAATGAATAAATACACACCAAAACAACTCAGCTACATGTACTTTTCCACATATATGTTGTGAGTGTGATATTGTTTTACGCCGCTTTTATCAATATTACAGCTGGGAAACCACACATGGGCAGCACACTTAGTATCCAAGTAGAGAGTCAAATCTTTGAGAGCGCAGGATTTAACCACTGGGCTACCCCACCGTCCCATATACGTTGGGAAAAGACACGGACCAACATATCAGGACACACAGTATGTGCACTTACAATTTCACACAAATCAAAATGATACTCTGAGAGACCTAGTCGAACACATATTACTCAAAAGATGTTATTGACTATACCGTGACAGATGGTCTATAGCAATGTAAATAATCGGGCATCCTTTAATGTCTCTTCAGTGGTATAGACAGTATACTACGGTTATAACGAACTCAAATGGACCACTAATTTAGTTCGTTTAAATCGTAGTTTGTTGTACGTATTCTGAGTATAATATGCAGCAAATGGTCGTAACATGTAACGTTCGTTATATCCATCAGTTCGTTACAAGCATGTTCGATATAAACGTAAATACTGAATGCATCATCAAGAATTGCTCACTGTCGTGGCTTCTGGCTGCGTGCGAACACTGGAAGTATGTACAGGTTAATGGAAGACATATGAGGGGTTATGTGGATGCTTGCTTTATGTCGTCTTCAGTCACTGAGATTTGGCCATGCGCCAAGTTACACAGGTTGCCTGCTGGTCTACTCTACTTCCTTACCTATCCCCTTGGGAACATCTGCACGAGTTGCCCCAGAAACTCGGCCGCAAGACGATGTCTAGATCTGTAAATAAACCCGACAAAATCCTTTCTACATTCAAGACGTAGCTGCTGGAAACACAGTCGATTGTACAAATCCGACTGTGCATGAGTGGTATATGTTAATGATTCGCTATCAAAATAGTGATGATACCAGGTGAGCGTGTCCTGCTCCGCCGATGGCATCCGTCAGAAAAATATGCAAATCTAGCCAATTGTTCACCTGAGAAGGAAAAGTGAAATGAGTCCAAAAAGGGAATTGCAGCGGCCATCATTTGTGTCAATTCTTTAATATTTCCTCCACATGTCTACCACAAAACATTTTGTAAACTTTACGGAGGCCTTACTGATGCAATCCGCTGAGATTTGAATAAGATTATCTGACGCTGTTTTGAACAACAATTCAATCCCGTTTCGTCGTGTCAGCTTGAAGAGGGGCAATGATGCACGCTCTACACCTTTAACACCTTTCTGTGAAGCCCACAACGGAATCTGGGAATCGAACCCACGACCACTGGATCATCATACGAGCAAGGGCGGTAACTTTTCATCTGATAGACCATCGGCAAACACAAAGGAAGTGTCAGTATAAGAATAATGTGAAGCTACATGTTGTGCCGACACATTTTGTCATATATGGTGAATTATTACGTCAATGCTGAATAAACACGTCATCTATCACACACGATCAATGCTACCGGTAGAGTGGAACATCCGTGTGTTACTGAGTCATTAAACAGATGCCTTAAATGATTACACTGATAAATTGTGGTTTGTGTATGACTGCATTTCTTTCTCTTTCTTGTGACACAAATCTGAATAGTGAGGTGAGGTGAGGTGAAATGGGGCTCAACGTCGTGCTTGAGAATATTTCGCTCATATGACGACGTGCATGTGTGTGTATGTATATGTGCGGCTGCTTGTACTAGCCCAGACTTAAGCTGGTTTTATAGTGCTAGCCCACTGAGATACCATGCCGCAGTGAAGCATGAATACCCCACTCAGACACATTATACTGACTCCGAACCGACCAGTCCTTGTTGTACCCATTAATGCTGAGCGCCAGGCAGGGACCAACAAGTACCATATTTTAACGTCTTTTTGGTATGACTCGGTCGGGGATCGAACCCGCGACCTTCCGCTCTCCGGGTGGACGCTCTAACCACTACACCACGGAGGCGGTCAGATCTGAATAGTAATATTTGAGGTATGCTCGCTCAACTCGTTAAATTTTATGATGTTGTTTGTAATCTATACACTTTTAAAGATTCTGTTTAAGCTCCGACAACTACTCGTATCAGGGGGCGGTATACGTACATACGTACATACGTACATATACGTACGCATACGCTGCTGCGGGATAATCAATATTTGAAGCAGTTATTTGGGCGTTGGGGTAGTATACTGGTTAAAGCGTCCGCTCGTCACGCTGAAAACCCGGTTCGATTCCCCACATGGGTACAATGTGTGAAGCCCATTTCTGGTGCCCCCCGTCGTGATATTGCTGGAATATTGCTAAACGCGGCGTAAAAAACTAAACTCACTCACTCTTGTGTCACGTGATACATGAATGCTAGATGTGTCTCAGCAAATACCTATGCTGAGATGCGTCCCTTGAACGTGTCAGTGTCCGATGTCCATGTGTTCGAATGATGAAAATTAGCCCAGATTATAATTTTAGGTTTGTCTGCACCTTTCATTATTCATGATCGCTATATAATTGTTCATTCCTCACACTTTCAACTGACGTTCAGAAAATAACTGAACTACTTTTTAAAACCGGGTTAACTGATTCCCTTTCACTTTGATGCTGTGTTGGTTCAAACTGAGGTGATCGTGTCCTCCTTCGTAACAATGTCACTATTCCTTGCACGTCATTTTCTTATCAGTGCTTGCGTCATGAATATTCATAAAGTGATACTGCCATAGAGCAAGTGATTTGCATATAAACGGATTTTGATACCATTCGCGTGAATGGGAGAGTGTGTCATTTAGGTGCGCGTGGTCTTCACGACAGTGGAAAATACTCCAACCAAATCATGACGGTCTGCAGAAATCGTGACTGGATAGATTCGTGATTCGTGTTGTAAGCATTTTACCTAGGACCATGTACCCGACTCAGTATGCCACATCGTACCGAGAATCCCCACAGTATACATGCTTGTATCTATGTATGTACGTGAGTGTGTGTGTGTGTGTGTGTGTGTGTGTGCGCGCGCGCGCGTACATCCCTGCATTGTTGGATACATGTAGGTAGCTAGGCAGGCAGGTAGGTAGGCACGTAGGTAGGTAGGTTGGCAGGCAGGCATGTAGGTGGCCATGTAGGTAGCTAGGCAGGCAGGCAGGCAGGCAACGCAGGCATGTAGGTAGGTAGGTAGGCATGTACGTATGTAGGTAGGCATGTAGGTAGGTGGGTAGGTAGGTAGGCAGGTTGGTAGGTAGCCATGTAGGTAGCTAGGCAGGCAGGCAGGTAGGCATGTAGGTAGGCAGGTTGGCAGGCAGGCACGTAGGTGGCCATGTAGGTATGTAGGCAGGCATGTAGGTTGGTAGGCAGGCAGGTTGGCATGTAGGTAGGTAGGTTGGCAGGCAGGTATGTATATATGTAGGCAGGCATGTAGGTGGGTAGGTAGGTAGGTAGGCATGTATGTATGTAGGTAGGCATGTATGTATGTAGGTAGGCATGTAGGTAGGTAAGCAGGCAGGTAGGCATGTAGGTGGCCATGTAGGTAGGTAGGCATGTAGGTATGTATGTATGTAGGTAGGCATGTAGGTAGATGGGTAGGTAGGCAGGTAGGTAGGTGGGCAGGTAGGTATACAGGTAGGTAGGTAGGCAGGTATGTAGGTAGGTAGGTATCCAGGTAGGCAGGTAAGTGGCTATGTAGGTAGGCATGTAGGTAGGTAGGTAGGTAGGCAGGCAGGCATGTAGGTGGCCATGTAGGTAGGTAGGTAGGCATGTATGTATGTTGGTTGGCATGTAAGTATGTAGGCATGTAGGTATGTCGGTTGGCAGATTGACTTATACAGGTAGGTAGGTAGGGAACATCGTATTAATGCATTGTATCTGCTCTGATCTATCGACAAAGATTAATTTACCACTGGGTCATATTTGTTCGCTAATGGAACACTAATGGAACACTGCGATAATTACTGACAGGCAGGCAGGCAGGCATGTAGGTAGGTAGGTTGGCAGGCAGGTATGTAAGTATGTAGGCAGGCATGTAGGTAGGTAGGTAGGCATGTATGTATGTAGGTAGGCATGTAGGTAGGTGGGTAGGTAGGTCGGTAGGCAGGTTGGTAGGTAGCCATATAGGTGGGTAAGGAGATAGGTATGGTGCATGATGGTTATGTATGTACGTGCGTGCGTGCGTGCGTGCGTGCGTGCATGTATGTATGTATGTATGTATATATGTATATATGTATGTAGGTAGGTAGGTAGGTAGGAATGTAGGTAGGTAGGTAGGTTGGCAGACAGGCTGGTAGGTAGGTAGGTAGGCAGGCAGGCAGGCAGGGAGGTAGGTAGGCATGTAGGTAGCTAGGCAGGCAGGTAGGTAGGCACGTAGGTAGGTAGGTTGGCAGGCAGGCATGTAGGTGGCCATGTAGGTAGCTAGGCAGGCAGGCAGGCAGTCAACGCAGGCATGTAGGTAGGTAGGTAGGCATGTACGTATGTAGGTAGGCATGTAGGTAGGTGGGTAGGTAGGTAGGCAGGTTGGTAGGTAGCCATGTAGGTAGCTAGGCAGGCAGGCAGGTAGGCATGTAGGTAGGCAGGTTGGCAGGCAGGCACGTAGGTGGCCATGTAGGTATGTAGGCAGGCATGTAGGTTGGTAGGCAGGCAGGTTGGCATGTAGGTAGGTAGGTTGGCAGGCAGGTATGTATATATGTAGGCAGGCATGTAGGTGGGTAGGTAGGTAGGTAGGTAGGTAGGCATGTATGTATGTAGGTAGGCATGTAGGTAGGTAAGCAGGCAGGTAGGCATGTAGGTGGCCATGTAGGTAGGTAGGCATGTAGGTATGTATGTATGTAGGTAAGCATGTAGGTAGGTGGGTAGGTAGGCAGGTAGGTAGGTGGGCAGGTAGGTATACAGGTAGGTAGGTAGGCAGGTATGTAGGTAGGTAGGTATCCAGGTGGGCAGGTAAGTGGCTATGTAGGTAGGTAGGTAGGTAGGCAGGCAGGCATGTAGGTGGCCATGTAGGTAGGTAGGTAGGCATGTATGTATGTTGGTTGGCATGTAGGTAGGTAGGCATGTAGGTATGTAGGTTGGCAGATTAGGTTATACAGGTATGTAGGTAGGGAACATCGTATTAATGTATTGTATCTGCTCTGATCTATCGACAAAGATTAATTTACCACTGGGTCATATTTGTTCGCTAATGGAACATTGCGATAATTACTGACTTGAGTTGCATTTTGTTTTGATGCCAATGTTTCGTTATTGACACAAACATATCGGTGACGAAGATCACTAAATGGTATGTTGATACTCTCTTCTATACAAACATCCATGAACTATCTCGGAACTATAAGTATGTGATTCTTTTATTATATGTAACGTTCTTTGATCTTCATAATTCCTTTGATGGTGTTTATCCGTAAAGGGTCGCTTTCTCAGCGTTTGTAGAAGCACTGATGGTCGATTGTGAAGGACGCTTCTTGTAGGAACACTGATGCTGATTCGGACAATAACAACAACAGCACGGTCTTACTGATTCAGGAAAGATCTAAAACAGAACTGAGGGACATCAAGGTCCAGTCAGTGTTTGAGGATGTTCGATCCAGGCCACCTGGTTGTTTAGACGGGGCATATAGGTAAACATGCACACTTATCTGGCGAACTCGAAGTACACGAGTGTCTTCACAAGAACTATGGTGACGAAAACATACAGAGAAAAATATCGATGATGATGATGATGATGATGTTGAAAGTGATAATAATTGTGATCAAATATGATGGTTATGCTGATCATGTCATCACTACAACTACTGCTATTGATGGTGTATATACACGATGTGTGTGTGTGTGTGTGTGTGTGTGGTGTTTGTGTGTGTCTGTCTGTCTGTCTGCCTGTGTATGTGTGCTTGTATGATACGGATTTCAAGGGACGTAACTGTGGAAAATTTTATTTATGGAACCAATTTTCGTACTCGGCTTTGATAAAGTGTCATTCATGTAACTTCAGTTGTTCCTGAGCAAGTTTGTCCCCATTGCAGGCACAATATGCCAGTGAGTGAGTAATATGGTTTTACGCCGCTTTTAGCAATATTCCAGCAACATCACGGCGGGGGAACCCAGAATGGGTTTCACACATTGTAACCATGTGGGGAATCGAACCCGGGTCTTTGGTGTGACGAGCTAACGCTTTAACCACTAGGCTACCTCCCCGAACCCACAATATACGAAATGAAGGATGGAAACAAAAGGGAAACATATCTTTCAGAAAAGATACAACTTCTAAAGGCACCAGTTCACTAGGCTAAGTTTCATTTCAAAAATATTTAACGGTTTCCGAGTAACTGTTCAAACACAAAAGACGACGGACGGAACATTTGACAAGAAACGGAAGGGTGGGCGGACGAATGGACGGATAATTATGTTGATTTCAGTAATGATGAAAGCATGTCTGTGTTGACGGTGACAAAAATAAACATTTAACACCAGTGAATGAGTTTAGCGTGAAGTGAACCAATAAAGACATAGGTAATCTGTTTGATCTTGTAACGTTATTCCGGAAATCTGTGTAAACGGATAATGGCCGTGGAACGTCAACAATTTTCGTTTACAAGGTTGCGCTGTCATTAGTTCCCCGATACAGATTTAGCAACACTCTGTCCTTCTAAATAAATATGTGTAACTATTTTGACGACATCGTAGGTCACACCAATTATCTCCACTTAGTGTTATGGTAACGTCAGCTTAATGTTACTATATCGTCAACTTAGTGTTATTGTAACGTCTTAGTGTTATTGTAACGTCAACTAAGTGATATAATAACGTCAACGTTGGTGTTAACGTCCAGTTTCAGTTCACCTCCAGAAACTGTTGGAACAAGTTATACCATTCTGTCTCACAGACTTCAAGATCCTTGTGATTCCGATCATATCAGGAGAATATATTCATGAATAACTAACAAATAGTGAAACCAGGTTTTCGCACATGATCAGCGTATCCTGCTTCTGTCACAAACACATGCAAAGGTACGTATTTTTGTGACCCTAAAACACAAGGATACATATAGTTCAGGTATGGAAGTATGGAAGCAAAGAAGTCATGTTGGTCACTAAACATGACGCAAATGTTGACAGCCATACTATGTGCAAATGTCAGTAATCAGTGGACTAAATGGTTGACTGGAAGCCAAATTTGTGTAACCTTAAACCACATAGTGCATATATTGTACTTCGACCTCAATTGAACTATACAAGTAGCAATGTAGATTGTTTAAATCCTGCTCGGCTACCATGCTCTAAACAGATATACCTGTAGTCCCAATGGTTCTGGTATTGAAGCCTGAGGTTTGTTTCTTGCGACCTACAGTTAAACTGTGTATCATCTTCAATTGAATTGTGTTGATCTTATAAACTTAACTTGACTGTAATAGTCGTAATATGGGTGATCTAAAGCATTGTCATCACGACTTCCCTGCGAACTTAAATAATACTGAAGGTTTTCGACCTGTATTGGAAGTCATACAACCATAGCATCCCCGCTCCTTAATATGGGCAGCTTTGTGAGAGGTTGCATTATCTATAGTAATCTCAATTAACGTAAATGCAACGTGACATGCAGAATTTAACCATCATTTGTTAGTGCAATTCCATTAACAAGGCTGAATTATGTAACAGATGACCTTTACAAAAGAAGGAGATGTCGTTCATTTGAATCCGCCGGGACCCTCGTGACATATCGGTCGGGTGGTGTCACGTTGCGTGAAATGAATTCTTGTTTTGGTAAAAAAACATTGTAAGAATAAACCTATACTTTGGGGAAATAGCATGTATGATCAAAGCGGAACAGTTGCTGTACCCGGACGAATAACGTCGTTTGAAAGATGCTGCTTGTTTTGACACGCCTCGACGGTCTGTGACAATATCGAATGTCACTGAAACAGCTGTGTATTGTGAACTCGCTGTGAATTAGACTATGGTTGACTTTACGCATGGAGAATACTGTGGAAACCTGTTCGATTCGTTACTAATATATGTGCTAATTGTTTTGATCCGTCAAAACAAATATGAGAAGTCACTGAGTGTATTAGGTCCCCGACGCTGTAATGAGGGATGGTTTGCCATACCTTGTATTGATCAGAAAACACGTAATTAATATTTTTACAGCTGTTTGGGGAATAGCAGGGCTGAGTGAATGAGTTGGGTTTAACAGTATTCCAGTATATCAGGGTTTTTTCTGCTTAATGGTGGAGGGAAGACTGTAGGTGTGTCAAATATTTACCACTGTCGAAACCGATGAACATGATACTGATCCACCTTAAGCACAATGAAATATTGTGGGGGCGGTGGAGTAGCCTAGTGGTTAAAGCGTTGGCTCGTAACGCTGCAGACCCGGGTTCGAATCCCCACATGGGCACAATGTATGAAGCCCATTTCTGGTGTCCCCCGCCGTGATGTAGCTGGAATATTGCTAAAAGCAGCGTAAAACCAAACTCAGTCAGTCAGTGAGTGGCGGTGCTGCAGGTTGAGCAGGACATGTGTACCCTTTCAGCGAACACCTCTTTCCTTTGATTTTCTGTGATCTATTCATGTAATTTGCATTATCATTTTTGCCATAAGACCCGTGAACATACGGGTTAGAATTCGTCTTTAGCAACCCATGCTTGTCGTAGAAGGCGACTAACGGGATCAGGTAGTCAGACTCGCAGATTTGGATGACACATCATCGTATCCCAGTTGCGTAGATCAATGCTCATGTTGTTAGTGACTGGATTGTCTCGTCCAGAGTCGATTATTTACAGACCGTAATATAACTGGAACTTTGTGTGACGTTAAACAACAAAAGTTTGGCTTTTACTCCCAATTGAATGGACCACCTATAATTCCCGTAACGCATATGTTACAAGACAGTGACAAAAAAATCGTTGTTGGTGTTCTTTTACAAAGCTTAACTGACATAGCAAAGGAAGTAAATATTTGGATACGATTCCATCACTAAATCACAATTACAAATTCCAACAATTTCATATTTCTATGTACAACATTTACTCATTAAAAACGGAAAATATCGTACCATTCGAGTTTAGCCGATTTGTAGTCCAAGGCAATAAGGGGCGTTAACCGTTTTATTCCAAGATCGGTTTGTCGAAGTTCCTGAAGTGTTATAACTGTATTTTCGGTTAATTTACCATTTTATGAATAGGAAGCTTCGTCTATTCAACCATCGCATGACTCATACCAAAACTTGTTTTCTTCTTCCAAACTTTCAAAACAGTTTTGTCAGCAAGAAGTTTATCTTTCAAATATCATGTTTCCATGTAAAGAGTGTGTTTACTTTACTGTGTAGTTTGAGATGACTTTTGTCAGGTTTCTAATTATTCTGTGTTGTTTCAAGACACGTAACTCTTCTTCGGTGTTTTCCTGTTTACATGCAGACGTAAACCCTTTGATTTTTTCTGTAACTTGGAAATTCAGTAAGACTGATGCATTCCTATATAAAGAAACAGCAAGAGAAAACAAACACTATTTACCCACAAACAAGTACAAGGCAGTGGTGTGATGGCGACAACACAGATGTACAACCTGAAATCTCGGTAAGAAAAAAAAATCATTTTCTTTTCTACCAGCTGCACTTCGACAAAACTGATTATCATATATGTTAACATGGCTCATCAATGCTTAGACTTGTCGGAATGCCCAAATATGCCATGTGAAGAAAATTTACCAAATTCTGTAGCTCTTGGTCTAAATCGACAATGTTTAATTCAAACACTGATGAATATTTATAAATACATATGAAGTTCATGATTATTAACATTCTTTTAAATACCTAATTAAGGTTTGTAATTTCTATCAAAATGGACATTTTATCAAACTTTAAAGGTGAACTGTAAAATTTGTCCAAACAGAATGTAACAAACGTACATTATCAATTTCAAGATGACACTTTTATTACACGTATAAACTGACAAACCCATTCTGTCGGTTCTATTTATTTGCCCGCAATGATATCTGAGAGGCTGGGAAATCAATGCAATGTATACAACTGCGTTTTGTAATACATGGATTAATAAATTTAGCAGGGTTCCATCGCGAGATAAGCAGCACGTCTTCCTCCGGCCTCTGTGATGCAATACCAAGGACGTTACGTGTGTAGCTCTTACTGCAGACCTTGTTCGTCTATAAGTCTTGAAGAGAATCAGTGTGTACACAGACTATACATAGATGCATCATGCTGTTATGTTTACATCAAAGTAAGCATAATATATACATTTTCTTGCTTACTGGCATGGTATCAGGACGGAACAATCCAGATTATTGCTGTTTTATTATTCTTACTATTGATTAAATTTCTTTACCGAGTTGTATGCAAACACTATTTGATGGATGTCATTTTTTTAAACAGATTTAATTGATATATCTTGTAGGCATATCACACACACACCGTAACTTGTGAAACGCGTTGTATGTGAACGTCGGTGTATAATAAACTGGTGCGCTTGTATCTTTATGCCATCTGCAGTTCCCAGAGCATTGAAAGCTTTCCTTGTTTTTAAGCGAAATCTTATTTGGGTTTATTTTGTTTGCCGTTTTTGTGGTTATTCTCATGGCAATAAAAGTCGTTTATTTGGATTTATTATTTTACAATAGACACTGGTCCAGGTCAGAAACTTTTTTATTGCTTCACTTCCTCCTGATTTTTTACATTTGCCAGATAATATATTACTGAAAAAAACATGGAGTTCAGGGAGCAAGTGCTTTCTTGAAATTAACCTGAACATTGTTTAGTTATTGCGTTGAAATCATGTTGATTGGCAATACTTTATTTCATCTCGTCAGATCGAACCCCCATCTCCAGAGAACTTTACGCTGTCGTCACTTGGGTACACTCCATCAGCAGGTCGTGGGTTTATATCCAGATTATGTCCTGTTTGATACTATTCTGAATGTCATAATTTTTACCAATAGGTAAATATTTGAGTCCTGAGTTGCAATATTTTCTTCGCCTTCTCCATTAGCTGTTATACAACTAAAATGCTTGAAATCCAAAACGTCAACACGAGAGAGTGACAGGTCTGATGAAACACATACAATTAAAACAAAACGTCAAGATTGAAAAATAATATTCAACGAAACAGTCACAATACCATAACTAAAAGGCTTGAAATTCAAAATGTCAGAGAATGACAAGTCTCATATATCAAATGAACCATATAGAATACTGTAGCTAAAAGGCCTGTAATTCAATATGTCAACGCCAAAGAATGATGCAGTCTCCTATATCTGTTGAAGCATATTTACCTCACTTTGAAAGGAAAAGTAGCGATGACATAATAATGGATGGCTGAAAACTCAGTGCACACACACGCTGTTCATTAAACAAGTACCCGTGAAGATCTGGCTTTGAGTTGATCTTCAGCAACTCATGCTTGTCGTAAACATAAGAGGCAACTAACGGGATCGGGTGATCAGGCTCGCAGACTTGGTTGACACATGTCACCGGTTCCCAATTGCGCAGATCGATGCTCATGCTGTTGATAACTGGATTATCTGGTCCAGATGCGATTATTTACAGACCGCCGCCATGTTGCTGGAATATTGCTGAGTGCTGTGGTAAACAATAAACAAACAACAAATATTAAACAGGTGTAAGAGAGTAACTGTTTGTTAAACTGTAGTTTTAAAGTGACAATGAGTTAGTGGGTTTTTCATCATGTTGCACAACGATGTTACGCATTTGTCATTACAAATTACTGAAATATCTTAACAAAGTAACGAGTAAGAGGGTTTATTACCATGTTGCACAACGATGTTACACATTTGTCATTACAAATTACTGAAACATCTTAACAAAGTAACAATGGGTAAGAGGGTTTATTACCATGTTGCACAACGATGTTACACATTTGTCATTACAAATTACTTAAATACCTTAACAAAGTAACAATGGGTAAGAGGGTTTATTACCATGTTGCACAACGGTGTTACACATTTGTCATTACAAATTACTTAAATACCTTAACAAAGTAACAATGGATAAGAGGGTTTATTACCATGTTGCACAACGATGTAACACATTTGTCATTACAAATTACTGAAATATCTTAACAAAGTAACAATGAAATTAATTACCATGTAACGATGTAGTCATTACAAATGACTGTATCTTAACAAAGGGTTTAATTACCATGTTGCACAACGATGTTACACATTTGTCATTACAAATTACTGAAATATCTTAACAAAGTAACAATGAGTAAGAGGGTTTATTTCCATTGTTACACAACGATGTTACACATTTGTCATCACAAATTGCTGAAATACCTTAACAAAGTAACAATGAGTAAGAGGGTTTATTACCATGTTGCACAACGATGTTACACATTTGTCATCTCAAATTACTTAAAAACCGTAACCATGACGTTGATGCTTAAACCCTGGCTGAACGGTTGAGCTGTATGCAATTGTACATAATGTTATCATCTACGATGAATGTTCGATCTGAAGAAATATGGAGGAATGGCCAACTTTGTCTAAACAAACATGACATTGGACTCATTACGTCATTGCCAATCGATCTCCGGACTCAAACAACTGTGTACTTGGAACGGATTCAAGGCGTCATTGCCAGAGAAAAGTCATTTTTCATCTACTGAATAATATACCACTGGGCGTAAAAGACCAAACAGGGATGAACATCATATGAACGGAACATTCAAAGTCAGTGGCACAGATATTTGCGAAATGCGTCAGAAGAACAGAAGTTACACCTTTGGGTCCCGATCGTAACTTAACGAAGAGTCGTAACTTAACGAAGAGTCGTAACTCTATAGTTTATCATAGACTTACGAATGTCGTAGCGCAACGAACGGATCGGGACCCTGTATTGCAGTATTAAACCTTCATTCTCTGGAATAGCGCTCACCAGTGCCTCTTGTATATATAATACATGTGAATAGTAATGAAAGTGATTAAAATTAATCCCTTTACGATCTGTTATAATGGGTGGTCCTTGTTAAGCATTAACTGCCACTGTGACAGCTTTAACATCTGATATACCCAGAGGATTCGATAGTGCACTCAAAACGCCCAACACCATTCTGCAAGCACACGTAAACCTATAATCCTTGTGATCGGTCGATGGTTCCGATATCTCCATCTAAGCACAACGCTTCTAATGTATTTGCCTTTGTGAAGATTACTGTTGATAGAAACCATCCCGACATCCAATTGGACGTTGAACTTGCCGCGCAAGGCTCTGTTTTACTGGGCGTGCATCTTCTGATGAGAGCTGGCTCTATCTTTCATCTGATGAGCTGTTCGCTTCGATTAAGTCGACGTCAACGAACATGGCAAACTTGCAGTATCGAACTCAATAATGGAACACGTGTTGTTGTAATTACGGGATTTATATCCCAGATTTCTTGGAAAAGTTGCTTTGACCTTTACGATGTATGGTTCATCGGACTAGTTGCCACTGAGGGTGTTGTGCTGGATCAGTATTGTGGAATATGTCTTTGATGTTCAACGGAGTGCAAATTAGTTTGTCCTTTTGGTGCTCCTTTGGACAAATAATAAGGATAACCACTGACGCTTTAGGCGTTGAAAGACGGGTCTATGTACGAGAAGAGAGTACTAATATAATTGTATAATCAATATTCAGCAAACATGTATGTAGTCATTGTTGGCGAAGGGTCGTGCATCCATTAAGCAGGCTGAGAAAAACAACTTAACCCTCGTAAAATTTATATCGATTTTTGATTTTGACAATGTTCAGTTTTAGCTCACCTGGCTTAAAAGCGAGTGAGTAGATGTCATGGCCTGCTTTTACATCATCCATTAAACATCTCAGAAAAGACTAATCCAGTACGAATTTAAGTTAATATACTTAGTCCACTTGGTGAATGAGTGTAGTAATACTGCAATATGGGGGACACCAGACATGGGCTTCATACATTGTAACCATGTGAGGAATCGAACTAGGGTCTTCTGCGTGACGAGTGGAGGCTTTAACCATCAGGCTACCCCACCGCCTCTAGTCACACGGATATTGTCACGAATATCTTTTCAGCGGGTTTGATTACGGGCTTTGGTTCAAAATGCATTAAATTTCGTACACGTAATGTTAGAATCGGGACATAACACAATTGTTCCGTGTTTATCATGGTATAGTTTTGGTGATAATTTAGTTTGCTGTGCCTTATTCAACAATGCTGTTTACCAGTGCTTATTATTTTTTCTGAAAGTGCATTTCATCACACAGTAAAATTCATCAACTCAGAAACCACTATACCAATAAAACTGAGAGGATTGTAGGTTGTGCTAGCTAAGTATGTTGAACAGATTCGAATCCGAATTTCGAAAATGCCACCAGGGAAGCCACATTAACAATTCTGTTTTCAGCCATTACTCGGTCATTGTGTTCAAAATGTAATACATGCTGTGCTTTTGTCGTTAGTAGTTGGGTTTTGAAAGTATGTTCCGTTGTGATACAATTTAGACCATACTGAGTGTTGAAACTCCTTATGGACATTACGGACTCCTGTTCTTACTCACGTCTACTTTGCTATTGTCCTGGTCGTTTTGTCCTCGGGAAAAACAACAGAAGATAGCGAAAGAACCTCTGCTATATGCATAGTTCATTGTTCGTCCATATTATGATGATGGGCATTTTTTAATAGCTATCAAATAGTGACGATACCAGGCGCTCACGCAAAGGTGAACATCCTCGTAATGGTGACACCCGTCATAAACACTCTCACAGGCAGGTGAAACGATTACCTGAAAATAACCCCATGTGAACATATTGTGTCACAATTGCATTGGACATCCGTTTTGTCACTGATGCCTCAAACATGCAAATAGTCTCCGCGAATTTAACACACACATTCTGTCAGTTGTACTAACGGCTTGAATGTTGTCGTCATGATCAAACAATAAGCATCTTTGAAATATTCGGAGAGTATGATCGGTTGTAGAACAACAGTCATGAAATGTAGACAACAAAGGTTGGAGCTGCCGCAAGATTGCTCAATATTCAGGACAAGCTGACTTTTAAAAACCTGAGGTCATATTTCTTGTCATAGTCTTGTGGCGTGTTTTTATTCATCAAACTTTATGCATAGAACTAAACAAGAAACAGATAGGCGGCATCACTGGTCTCTTTAAGCTCAGTTGGGTAAATCAGTGGACAGAAATTCGCACGTTTCCAAATCTGATGCATCGGTGCTACAAATTATGTTCGATGCAATTCCATATTTTAACTTGTAGCTTACCTTCCCGATTTGTTCAGGTGATGTATTGATTAGCCTTTGCATGTGTTTAGGACGGTTCCTCTGGTTTGGCAAAATATGCTCCCGAATACCTTGTATCATCCCTGTTTGATAGTGATTTGTACACCCGTGTTCATGATATAGTCGGGATCGTACAATGAACTCTGCTCTTGGCTAATAGTTCACGTTGATGTGGACACTGTTGTGTCCATTTGTTTGTAGTACAAGCAAATACATCCTGTTTATCCTGACAAACTGGGATATACACTGTGTAGTGTACTGCGTTCAGTGATATTGATGGGTATGTGATGTACTTGCAGGTGTGCCATTAGTACCTGCGGTCATTGTCTAGACTGGGACCGTCTTGGTATGATGGGGGCGATGGGGTAGTCTAGTGGTTAACCCGTTCGCTCGTCACGCAGAGGACCCGGGTTCGATTCCCCACATGGGTACAATGGGTGAAGCCCGCCGTGATACTAGGTCCATTCCCGGGATTACCCAGGTTGATATATCACGTTGGTCCATTCCTGGCATTGCCTAAATTGATATATCAAGTAGGTCCATTCCTGGCATTGCCTAAATTGATATATCACGTAGGTCCATTCCTGGCATTGCCTAAATTGATATATCACGTAGGTCCATTCCTGGCATTGCCTAAATTGATATATCACGTAGGTCCATTCCTGGCATTGCCTAAATTGATATATCACGTAGGTCCATTTCTGGCATTGCCTAAATTGATATATCACGTAGGTCCATTCCTTGCATTGCCTAAATTGATATATCACGTAGGTCCATTCCTGGCATTGCCTTAATTGATATATCACGTAGGTCCATTCCTGGCATTGCCTTAATTGATATATCACTTATGTCCATTGCCTATATTGATATACTACTCATCAAAAGTTTAGACTCACTAGTGTACATATAACCACTTTCTTCAGACAACTAGTACTGTTCTGAACTAGATTTTGCAAAATATTCCATACTGTTTAAAGGTACTGTTAACACATGAACTGATGTAGAGTAAAACAAGTTCGTAAGGTTGAAAAGATTATTGTCATGAGTTCAATAAATGATGAACTCGTATTGATGAATTCGTAGCAAAACGTTACACCAAACCGCAGCTGTTCACATGCACGATATTTGCATATGCTTTTCAGCAATTTGATGCGTGATCCTCGTGCAATTCATCTGCAAAAGGTTTCCAGTTGGTTCCCAAACGTTAGTGGAGAAATTCATCTTCGATGTAACCACATATATATACATGTACATAACATATAGTGAGTGCTTTAAGTGAGTCTAAACTTTTGATGGGTAGTATATATCGCGAAGGTCGATTCCTGGCATTGCCTAGATCGGTGTATCACGGCAGCTCCGTTCCTGGCATTGCCTAGATCGGTGTATCACGGCAGCTCCATTCCTGGCATTGCCTAGATCGGTGTATCACGGCAGCTCCATTCCTGGCATTGACTAGATCGGTGTATCACGGCAGCTCCATTCCTGGCATTGCCTAGATCGGTGTATCACGGCAGCTCCATTCCTAGCATTGCCTAGATCGGTGTATCACGGCAGCTCCATTCCTAGCATTGCCCAAATTGGTATATAACCACAGAGGCGTTCCGTATTGCGCAGATCAATCCTGGTATTGCCAAGATTTACCATTCACGGCAGAGTCATTTCTGTCATTGGCCAGACTGATATATCAGGCAGGTCCCTGGCAATGTACAGGTTGGTATATGCAGGGAATCATATTCCTAGTATATCATGTCCAAATTGTTTCACTCTCGGCATTGGCCAGGCTGGCATATCTAGGGGGCCCTTTCGTTGCATTGGTTTGATTGGCATACCTTGTCAGCTAGTTCCTGGCATTGCAGAAATTGGTAAGCTGTGGGAGCTCAGTTTCCTGATTTTCCCGTTTGCTCTGTGACAGCGGTTTGTATTGTCCAGAATATATCACAGGTGTTCCATCAAAGCCATTGTCCAGATGAGCAAACCCTTAGAGGTTTGTCACACCCACGTGAGAATATTATTATTATTGTTATTATTGTAATCTATTTATATATCGCCGAGTTCCAGCTAGGCTACTCACATACCTTTGTTTCTTCCCCGATCATAGGATGTCAATCTCAACGACACATCTTATTATCAATCTCAACTCCATGGGGAGCATACAACGAAACCACGGAAGCTCTTTACTTGAACATCCTAAATTAGGCCTACTAAGCCACTCTGTAGTTCATCATCACAGTTGTGTTCTCTACATACTGTCATCCAATAACACATTCACACTTATGTGAGGTGAGGTGAAATTGGGTTTTACGTCGTGCTTGAGAATATTTCGCTCATATGACGACGTGCATGCGTGTGTATGTGTATGTGCGGCTGCTTGTACTAGCCCAGACTTAAGCTGGTTTTATAGTGCTAGCCCACTGAGATACCATGCCGCAGTGAAGCATGAATACCCCACTCAGACACATTATACTGACTCCGAGCCGACCAGTCCTTGTTGTACCCATTAATGCCGAGCGCCAGACAGGGACCAACAGGTACCATATTTTAACGTCTTTTGGTATGACGCGGTCGGGGATCGAACCCGCGACCTTCCGCTCCATTCACACTGAGATGTATACGACAGCACATGTATCATCGAGTTCAAATAGATAAACACCTGCAACACAAATGCCACTGCTGCATGAAGCCAAAGCCATAACCATAGTACTTTATTGCAATCAATAATATTTCTTCTGGAAAGTTGCAAAGCGATATTACCAGTTTGAAATACAAATTAGGTTCTTTTTCCAAGCGTAAAAATGCCCAGTGCCCGTAGACAGCACTGTCGAATGGTGGGCGTCTAGTTTGTGGCACTTTGACAAGAGGAGACAGATTCAATTATCCACGCTTTCGACTCTTGGCGCTGGCTTACACAATTTGACTCCAATGCAGACCTAGCATTGTCACTGCTATTTTGATTAAAATACGAATGCTATTTTGCTTGAGGGAATCATTGTAGTATGTTTAATAAAAATGAAGCATTATTCCAGCTATGTGGTTTAGCAAATCCTTCGAAATCAAAGGGATACCTGATATTCATGTGCATATTTTTATGCAGAGAATGCAGTGACTCAATGCATAAACTGTCATTGGACGCTAATATGTGGATTTAGCGTGGTAGCCGTGGGGGCAGTATCGCTGATACATCTTCCGCATAAACAACTAGTTACTAACGAAGGTAATGCTACACAATTTTCAGGGTAGATAATGGTGGCATGCTAAAATATCCATATACCGCCTTCCCCAAGCCCACCCCCAACCCCTACCCCACAATTCACCCCCTCACCCCCTTCCAGACACACGTTCTCCCCCACTCTCTCCCCGTCCTCGATCCTGTCAAATGAAGAATACAGGCCTTATGCAGTCTACTGTATGTGGCGAAGGATTCCAATTTAACATTCCAGCAATATCTTGACGGAAATTGACGACTTAAAAAAATACGTGGTCTAATTTAAACGTCATCTTCGAGATTGGGACCTTGACATTAAGCAACGCTGTACTTTGTAGTAATTTGGCTCGTAAATCTTCGGCATGATAATTTGAAAGTGTTTTTGGACACTTGTCCATGTCTGTGTGACAAAAATATAGCTTGATGATCACAAAAAATGCATGCAGTGGGCGTAAGCTTTCTGTTACATGGTTGTCGTTTTATGATGAGGAAAGGCACGGGGCTCCTTCAAGAAATATTCATTTAGTTGTGGCAGGTTATCTGTATGTGTGAACTTCAGCTATACGGCTGAATTAATGCCGATGCGACTTTTAACTCACTCGCTCGCTCACTCACTCACTCACTCACTCAACCAAAACACTCACTCATTCACACACTCGATCATCTCTAACCCTCTTGGTTGGTGCAATTCGCTATCGGTCTCCTTTGCAGTCCTTTTACCTTTGTTTGTGGCATCTAATACCTTACGGAAGGCGGGATTGCCTAATGATTAAAGCGTTCGCTCGTCATGCAAAGGACCCTGGTTCGATTCCCCACATGGATACAATTCGTGAATCCCATTTCTGGTGTCCCCCGCCATAATATTGCTGGAATATTGCTAAAAGCGTCGTAAAACTGAACTCACTCACTCACTCTAACACCGATTCGCCGATCATATTTCTTGCTTTTCTCGGAAGCATACCCATGCTTGTGTGTTTCGTCATGGTGGTGTACGTCATGGCGGTGTACGTCATGATGGTGTACGTCATGATGGTGTACGTCATGGTGGTGTACGTCATGGTGGTGTACGTCATGGTGGTGTACGTCATGGTGGTGTACGTCATGGTGGTGTACGTCATGGTGGTGTACGTCATGGTGGTGTACGTCATGGCGGTGTACGTCATGGTGGTGTACGTCATGGTGGTGTACGTCATGGCGGTGTACGTCATGGTGGTGAACGTCATGATGGTGTACGTCTGAGACTTTCGGTCACTTGGTCCTCTCATGCTGGCACGTCGTGACACAACCAGCATTCTAAACCCCGGTGAGTGAGTTTAGTTTTACGCCGCTCTCAGCAATATTCCAGCTACATGGCGGCGGTCTTTGAATAATACCTGTCTGGACCAGACAATCAAGTGATCAACAGCCCGAGTATCGATCGACGCAATTGGGATTCGATGACATGTGTCAACCAAGTCAGCGAGCCTGACCACCTGATCCCGACGGTTGCCTCATACGACAAGTATGGGTTAATGGTGATCAATTCTAACCCGGATATTCTAAACCCCAATTCACTCTCTCGCTTCGTATATCATATTCCTAATTCTCGGATAATCCGGGGCAGAAAAAGGTCATTGGCAATGGACTGTTGTTCATGTCATCGACCACTAGTTTAGATGACAAGAATTTGGTTATTACAACCCAGGAGCCTGAAATTACTAAATGACAATTCAAACAACATTTAATCGCTCAGCAACTTCACTGAAACATTCAATCTGCACCGATAAAGGGTCGCTGTCAAAGTTCGAATATTACAGTTCAAGGCCGCAGCCGTTCTAAATCACGGTGCTACGAGTCTTCATTCATGTCCCAGATATCCTTGGCATTCAAGCGATAAAAGCTATAAATTTGTGGAACATAATCTCCCATGACTCCCAGAGAAGTGATTTTGACAAGCTGACGCCATCCACGATCACTGTGGCAATTTTGCCTTTGTTCGTTGAGCGGTCCCCGCTTCCGCCTCTCGTTCTATTGAATTGCCCCCATTTTACGAATGCCGAACTCAAGATACTCAATAAGTGCTCTCCTTTTGACTAACTCAGACGTTCAAATAACTTCGCAAAATAATCAATTGACTGACCAAGCTACGAATAAAACTAGCACTGTGAGAGTAATTTAGCACGTTGAAAAATGTAAAGTGTCGAGAAAAGAAGTTATTAGTGGTGGGGGAAGTATCGTTTCAAAGATTCCTTCTGTCTGGAGGTCCCTTGAGCACGAAGAAGGTGTTAAGAAATGTCTGTCGTCACGAAACGGTTACATTGATGTATAAGCTTCGGAATAACTCGGGATAATTCGGTAATCTCCGGGGTCAGCACGTCTGGTTGATGGAGAACGTCGGAGTCAAAAGTTTCCTTTCCGCTTTTTCGCAATGAGAGTATCTGGGACTAATCTAGAATTGTCTCATTGGTGGAAATCCCTGAAACAGTCTCTGGGTATTTTATATTGGCACCACTAGACTGAAATAGCGCTGAACGGGGAAAGGTTTTATGACCGATTTTAAGTTCTTCAATCAATATGTGTCTGGTAAATTTGACCTCTGCAAGGTCAGGTACACGTCTCTCATAACTTCTCCGTCCACCGTCAGAAAGCACTGAATCGTGAATGCGCTAACAATTCTGATAACTACTTGTATGTTTGGAGAGTGCAAAGTTGTATACACATGGGTAAACTCGGTGACTGGGAGAGGAATGGAATATTGGCATTACCGTTTGGTATTAGATGAAATACGACAAATGTCCATTCAAATATATGCCATTTCGTTTTCCGGAGTGTACGGAGTCCAAAGTTATTATTTTCTAAGGATTCATTTGCAAATCTGAAATTTTGATTTGTGTTTCGCGTTATATGGTTGTCTTTTATGAGGAAAATCTTCTTTTATAACCCGTATTGATCTTTTTTCACATTGAGAGTTTGTAATAGTGAACTTTTGAAATTGAATAATTCATTTCAGTCACAACAGGTAGTCATTTTTTGTATCAATGTATTATTTATAACCTTCGACTAAAGGGTCGTGTAATGGGATACTTGGTGGGGCAGTAATGAACAGGTTCCACAGTTACACAGAGCTTTTGACGTCTGAGAATATTCATGGCTCACATTATTTGGTTTAGGAAGTCATCGGAAGTAAATGAGAACCATGACTTTTAATTGAAAACAAAAATCTGAAACTTCGCATTTACCACCGTCAAGCTTACATCCGCAGTGAAAGCAATCCCCAACTCGTGGCACTTACGACATCATTTAAATGATAATTACGGAAATGAAATCACAATAAATTTCAACTCATTTTGCCAATTCCTTCAAACTTGGCCTGAGATCTTTCTAACGAGAAACCCACATGGCAGCTTGACATTAGCGTCTGTCTACTGACAGACACATGGGACACACAGAAAATCATGAATGAAGACTCTTGAAACCGCTCTGCATGAGCATCGTTCTACTGAGAGATATATGCCACTCTCTCTGCTGATGACACCTGAGCTTCAGTATACTGATTGACGCATGACAACCTGAATGGAGCTTCTTTCTACTGATGGACACACAGAGCAAATTGGCCTGAACGTCTTTCTACAGATAAATACATCGGATCACCTGGCATTAGCGAGATGCTCCCGACGAACAAATAAGATCGTTTGGCCTGAACCTCTTTCTTCAGACAAATTCACACGATTCCTTGGTATGAGCGAGTTTCTCCTGGTAAACAAATAGGACAGTTTGGCCTGAACGTCTTTCTACAGATAACAGCTTAAGAGAACCTGCATGATCTTCTCCTGATAGACACATAGGACTATTTGGTCTGAACGTGTTTCTACAGATAAAAGCGTAAGATAACCTGAATGATCTTCTCCTGATAGACACATAGGACTATTTGGTCTGAACGTCTTTCTACAGATAACAGCTTAAGAGAACCTGAATGATCTTCTCCTTATAGACACATAGGACTATTTGGTCTGAACGTCTTTCTACAGATAAAAGCTTAAGAGAACCTGAATGATCTTCTCCTGATAGACACATAGGACTATTTGGTCTGAACGTGTTTCTACAGATAAAAGCGTAAGATAACCTGAATGATATTCTCCTGATAGACACACAGGACTGTTTGGTCTGAACGTGTTTCCACAAATAACACCGAAGCCAACTTGGTCTGAGCTCATCCCACAATAGCCTAATGCAATGCGTGGAAAAGAATCAAGACCTCAGGCTGGGGTATATTTACCACATTTATGATTGAATGTGGTTTAAGGTAGCTTGTAGCAATGCCAGCAATGCATGGTACGTGTACAGTTTCCATGTGAGGAATAGAACCGTAACTTTCTTGTGACGACCAGATGCATCAGTTGCTACTTTACTGCGCCATCTCACCTAAGAGTGGTTGCTTGGTTGGATTGTTGTTTAACGCCGCACTCAGCAATTATTCCAGCTATATGGCGTCGGTCTGTAAATAATAGTCTGGACCAGACAATCCAGTGATCAACATTATGAGCGTCGTTCCACGAAATTGTGATCCGATGACATGTGTCACCCAAGCGAGCCTGACCATCAGATCTCGTTATGCTCTTATGACAAGCATGGGTTACTGAGGATCAATTCTAATCCGGATCTTCACGGGTTCACCCCAGAATGAAACACAGGTATATAGCTCATGACTAATGACCATAAGCAGAGCCTGGAACGTCTAAGGGGCATAACTGTGTTTGAAACGCCTTTGGCTAGTGGCGACCCAATGTCTATAAAAACACTACCATGTGTGCAGTACGATAATTCAGAGCTATAAATTCCGAGAACAATAAGAAATTCATATCTACAGTAAGTGAATTCAGAAAGATTAAGTCTGTGCATTCCTGACCCTGTCTGAAGCAGTGGCGAGGTAATCAGAGTCGATTGGATCCCACCGCAGGATTTATGGCATAACAAGGCACGCGGGAGCACTGCCCTGTCTGATTCCACCATAGGTCTGCTTCAATTCTCCATCATCACTATGTATTAATGTATCGGTTTCCATCACGGCTGATGTCTGGCCCAATACCTTGGGATGTGATAGAGAATTGATTAGCATCACAAAATAGCCATCAGCATTTGGCTTCACCGTGGTGTGCTTCTGTGATGAATCATAACTGGGATTTGGATCATTGTGATATTTGGGACTAACAATGGCGATAACACTGGCCTTTGACGTCAGGACGTTTCTCTTATTAAAAGTTGTTTCTTTTGAGTAGGAAGGATTTGTTGTGTGGGAAGGTATCTCTGTTACATAGGAAGAAGAATTTATTGTAACACATGTTATATTTGGGATTACACTTTCTCAGTAACGTATTGATTCTAGTGCTCTCACTTGGGTTGAGTCCCACCGGGACATTGTGGATTCACGAATTTATTGTATTTGGAGGTATCTGTGGTGATGCAGAAAGCACCCCTATTGAATGGGAAGAATAATTATGTTGTTGATTTGGACAGTGATATCTTGTATATGAGAACATGGCAGGTTCTCTATACAAAACCAAGCCGAGGTGTTTATAGAAAGAGCTAATCTTATGCAAACGTCCATGTTGAAAGAGTGGGTACCTTTGTTTCAAAATCTCTTTTGAATGTACAGTTCAGTTTAATCGTCTTTGTTGAATGTACAAACATCTCCGTTGAATGTACAAACATATCTGTGGAATATACAAGCATATATCTGTTGAATGGTAAGGTCTGTAATGTTAAAAAGAGTGGACATACCAATGGACGATGCAGAGCATTTCCAATAACATACATTGGATTCTTCTTCCTGAGATCTTTTCATAACAGAATAAAGATGTCTATCTGTCTGCATCTCCGTCTCATCTGTGACGATGTCTCTTTCATGGGGTCTCTGTTTTATTAACAGGGGCACTTGCTGACAGTTATCCTGACACTGCAATTACTTCGGGAGCAACTTGAAAGCGGTTGGTTATGTTTTCACCAACAGTATCAGTTGCATGGACCAATGCATTTACGTTACGTTGATTTGACAGACGTCTGGTTTTACGCCAGTGCCACAAATACATTCTTGCTACTTTTCGTGGTTTGCTTAGCTTCAAAGCAATGATATCCTCCACAACGGAAACGACGTTGAAATACACGCCTATTGATGTACAAGGCCATGGTGACTTTTCAAAGGAAACTAATGACATTTTATCGAGAATAGGTGGAAGTTCCCTTTATATTGCATTTATTCGCAAACCTCATCATATATAGCAATTTCTTTTTATGGTTGTCTACTCAACACAATTACAAAATCATGTTTTCTCCGAGGTTCTCAATATATATTCGTGTTGGTGCATTTTTGTTGTTATGTGTATCAGAAACAATGTCTCATTGACGAGAATTCGTCACCATACAATACAAAACGTCAACACCAAGGATGAACCTGTTTCAATTATCCTCCGAAACAGATCCATTGGACGTAAAAGGCAAAATGGGTGTGAACATTACATGAAGGAATTCCTGATAATCAGTCATGAAACCAGGTGTTCGCGATAAAGGTAAACATATCCTGTCCCATACCACGTGCAACTCAGACAATTCGCATTAAAGTTCTGTTTGATGCCTGACATTAGCACTCCCTCCACTGCAAACGAATCAGACAATCAAGTGATGCGCCAGCCATCCAGTGACACGATAGCCCTTGTCAGATATATCTCTCAAAAAAGGATATTGATGAGCGATACCTGCTATATCATGAAATGCATTTATGAACTACTATTCAGTCGTGATGATACCAAGTGTTGATGAGCACATTCGGCCTTCAAGTGACACCCATCGTAAAGAAAAGCATGTGTTCACCTGAACAGACAACTGAAGTGTGTCCTCAATGCATTAAACGGTTTTAATGTTTTACATCGGCCTACTGTGCCAACCTTAACGAACACTTATTGAGAAGGGTCATCTGATGCACTTTGAAATCTTCATAAAACATATTCGATTTCCAGTCGATGAAAAGAATGAAAGGACCTTTCGGTCATTATTTACAAATTTCACATACTCAAAGCTTAGGTTTCTCTTCTAAGCCTAATTTCCGTGTTTAGATTGTGCTAATCCGTTTCGTATATACAGAGATTCAAATCAACAACGGAAATCTTACGGAAACAAATCCATAATGAACAAAGTCATGTAACAAACGAGATTGAGTTTGATTGCGTTACACCTGTGTGGATATTGTTTTTATTCATGTTATTAGGTATTAGGCTGGCTGACTGGCTGAGTATGGTTTTTTCGCCTTTTTAGCAATATTCCAGCAATATCACGGCGGGGGACACCAGAAATGGGCTTCACAAGTTGTACCCATGTGGGGAATCGAACCCGGGCCTTCGGCGTGACGAGCGAACGCTTTAACCACTAGGCTACCCCACCGCCCCTCATGTTATTAGGAGTAGTATTGGAGGGATTGTATGTTTGCGCGCGCGTGTGTGTTTTGCGTGTGCATGTTTGTGTATGTTTGTGTGAATGTGCGTTTGATAGAGTATAACACCTATACCATTAGCAAGGGGATACATATGTGCAAAAACGATTAAACCCAAAACCTTGAAGCTATACATTCTGTTTACACACGGACACATGGGGATGTAAGGTGTGCATTCAACATGTCCATGCTTTTGCAAGTGACACCTTCTCACTGGCATACACACGAAATGAAACGTTTTGCTGGATATTTCCCTCGTGTTGTTTACGGTACACACAGCAAAGTTTCCGACTAACTGCTTCTTGTGAAGAGTCTGAATTGATGTATAATTTAGAAACGTGTTTCCGGCATGTCGCGACGTCAAAGAAAACTTTGGCACAGCATCTATTGACGACATCAGAGAAGCCTCTTCCACCATAAACACCATGTGGTTGCAAACTGACAACCCGAGCATATCACTGACGTGCGCGTTCACCTGCATAACCGACCTTCACAAGACCGTTCAGGATCAATGTTGATTGCCAAATACAAACTTTGCTCTGAATGACTCCCTGCAAGCATTCAATTAATCATCTTCAGTAATAAAAATGTTTCGTTTTCAAATTTTCAAACATCAATCCTACAGATGAAAATGCAAGTTAAAGACAGACCATGTAAAAGCAGCGGTGCCGGCTCAAACAGTTCACTGTGATATATCTATCATGCTTCCCTTGGCCGACTGTCTTTGATATTAATTCCCACACGACGTCAAGGCGAGGAATCAAAACTTTGTTCCAGCCGACCCTTTGATTGTTCTATGTTATACTGGCGTCAAACGAAACTGTTTCGAGATACCCTTCTGAAATTAGTTTTCCGGAGAAGATTGCCGATGTTGAATCAGTGCCGTGTATCGATCGAGTCAGGTCGATGGGGGTTCATTCATAATCTTGGATACCACCACGTGTCATGATGATTCTTGTTTCAGACTGTAACGTAATGTGATTGATAGGTTGGATAGGCTTCTATTAATAGATTAACAGATTAACAATGCATTTCTCCTCCGCAACTAGCCATTGAAACCGTTTGAATAGATGAGGATGGCTCCGCCGTTCAAACATGATTGAATGCAACCCATCACTAATGCATGTGATGAAGTCATTCTTGTGGGGTATTTTCTTTGTTAATAATACCAGGGTTGCTGAAGCGAAGATAACAAGTCCTGATGTTTTCTGACAAAACACGCCTCGAAACTAAATCAAAATACTAGACCTTTTATAGTTGGTCCTAAAACTTTACCCTGATAATGCAATGTTTGGGTTTGCGCTCCCCGATATGTGCTGTTGCATGTGGAAAGGATTGTAATGGAACTTCCATTGTAATGTTTGTCAAATTATGCTCGGTCCCTTTTGGCGTGTTGTAATCCATATGCATATCGGCAAACACGGTCCTCATTTGTAAAACCACATGGATTCGATGTCGCCTATCGTTTACCTTAATGGTGATTAAATCACGAATGATTAGACAGTCGATGAACACGCAGTTCGGCTTTTAGGGAATATTATTTCCAAATGCAAGATGCTGAAAGTTAATTTGGATGGCTGAGTTTGACGTTGTGCTGCGTCATCTCTGTTTACGTGTACGCTGTTCTGTGTGGTATAATCAATATGTGAAGCATCCATCGTGTTATAACGAGGACATGTTACTTGAATCCTTTTAGTGTTCGTTGAGCTCTTCGTTTTGACCACTTCAAATTGCTTTTGGAAAGGTATTGGTTTGTATACAGGTGTGATGTATGATGACATCATGAAACTTATTTGGAAAATGTTTCATCTGATGCACCATGTTCAAAGATTTAAAAAGCTGTTAAACCTACTAAATCATCCATTGTATCACCCACCCGACCATCCAAAACCCACTCACTCATTCACCAACTCACTTACTAAGACACACTCACTCACTCACTCACCCACCCAACCACCCATTCACTCACTCACTCACTCACTCAAACACCCATCCACCCACCCCACCCACTTACTCACTCACTCACTTACTCACCCACACACCCACACACCCATCCACCCACTTACTCACTCACTCACTCACTCGGCGCCACATCTTCCTGACACCATATAGTCACCGCAATAATGGACGTTATCCTCTCGTTAACCTTTCCACCACGTGTCAACTCACTAATTACCACTGGAATTTGAGTAAAGCAACATTTCATCCAACTCAGGCCAGCCATACGGGACCTCACACGTGTCATCTTTCCCATTTCTTTCGTGGTGCGTCATTGTGTGTTCAAATTAACGTGATTCTAACTCCCCTTCAGAAGCTATGAAGAATACAGGTTATAGCTGAACCTTCGGCTCTTATTTATATGCGTATGTTTTATCGTCTACATTTATTCTGAAAAAGCAGTAAAGGTTCCACTGAGAATAGCCTTTATGGTCGAAAGCAATCAGGAACAATTTGCTGTCAGTATCTTGAGGCGACAAGGTGCCGATATCTTTGGAGCCGGTTCATGCGGTATAGCACGATTCTCGGTTTATAGGTGATAGAGGCTTGTGGCTTTTTAACGTGGAAAATCTCTCGAAAGCGTTTGCGTGTCTTTCTTATGCCATTTTCGACAAATTGGACAGGCGTTTATTACACATACAGATTTACGTCTTATTGAAAATTAATTTACCTTTGACATCGTTGCAATGACCTATAGATTTATGTTCAGCTCACGTTGACCAAAGCATTGTCTCTTGTGTATCTAAACCTACATTGTTGGCCTCAAGCCTGAACTTCTGTAGCAGCATATGCATCTATCGCAAGAATATGTCTGTGTATAAAAGCTTACATTGCCCACCCTACTTAAAACAGTTGTATGAAATGTTATATCGTTGACCTTGTGTTAAAGCCATTGCACCTCTACAAGATCGATTAAAGCATACATTCTCGGCGTATAGTGTACATCCTCCATGTAAAGCCCACATTGACGGAATCAAGACTACATTGTCGGCGTAAAGCCTGTACCGTCGGTGTAAAGCTTACAAAATCGATCTAAAGTCCTCATTGTGAGGGTGAAAGTACACCATTAATGTAAAATCTTTACAATCGACGTAAAGACAAGCGGCGACGTAAAGCATACATAATTCACGTAAAGCCGACATTTCCAGTGAGGCCACGCGGTCGGCGTAAAGCACACACCGTCGACGTTAAACCGACACTTTCCACTTAAGGCCACGCGGTCGACGTAAAGCACACACCGTACACGTGAAGCCGACACTTTCCACTTAAGGCCACGCGGTTGGTGTAAAGCATACACTGTACACGTTAAACCGACACTTTCCACTTAAGGCCACGCTGTCCACGTAAAACATACGCGATTCACGTTAAGCCGACACTTTCCACTTAAAGCTAACGCTGGAACCTAAGCCATACAGCATTTACGTTAAGCAGACACTTTTCACGTAAATCTGCGTCGGCGTTAATCCACCACTACGACACATAGACAACACAGTTGACGTAAAGCCTTCTTCATGGACGTTTTACCCGTCCCCAGCCACCACCACTCCCACCTCCCTCCTACTGAATGGTCGGTACCACGCTAAAAAACCCATCTCCAATTGAACAGGGACTACGGTTACAACTCTCAGCGGCTATCAGCCTTCATTACAAACAACAGCAACTACAAGCACCACATACTCCATCCGCTTGAAGACATAACAACAGTGTAATCATTAAGCCATTTGGTGATTACAGACTGATGCACAATAGCTCTCAAGTATAGATTGGTGGCGGCCTGTCGTGGCGATTTTCAGAAAAACATCATCTAAATTATCAAAGCACACAACAGTTATTTGCAATCTGCCCAAATAATAGTGTGATATCCTTGAATAGTGCTGGTAGAACGTTAGCAAGGGATTTAAATGCTTCTCATTTTGCTGTTGACACAGATTATCAGGGGAGCAGCCCAAGGCTGTGTATTAACATTGAAACATAGGAGCATCCCAGCGCGACGTCGAACCAGACATCAGTACAAACTTTGTCAATATGAAATATTTATACATTTCGCCGAAACCCCGGGGAAAAGGACTGTGTCGCTGTTTAGAACGCGACGTGTTTGTAAATATGCATGCACACATTTCAACACGTCGGCAGTGTCGCTGTGTTTGAAGTGATCTGTTTGAACAGAAATTGTTTGGGTGCGCTCTGCGTTGGCGAAGAGGCGTAAACTGACGCTGCGAGACGTTTGCCATTTTGATGATTCTTACCAGCACTTGTATAGTACAGACTGAGATTTATCATCGGAGTCGGTGGGGTAGCCTAGTGGTTAAAGCGTTCGCTTGTCACACCGAAGGCCCGGGTTCGATTCCCCAGAAGAAAACATTTCTGGTGTCCCCGCCGTGATATTCTTGGAATATTGCTAAAAGCGGCCTCCGCCCCGACTTTGAATGTGGACACTGTGGAACCTGTAAACTGTATCATGAGCCCTTACCATGTATACAGAACAGAACAGGACATTATAAACTAATTACTGTATTACCACCTTTAATCTCTGTGTTTATTTTCAGACTAGGCTCCCACTGACTTAATTTCTCGGGATAGTAATTTTGATGGTATAAAGCACATGCATTAAATCCTCAGATTGGACGACGGTAGATGTAGGACAATAGGTTTACATAGTATAAACTAGGGGTAATCTAATTCACATATAGCCGATGCAGCTGTGTCACGAAACACGGCTATGTTTCGTGATGAAACAAGTCGTTAAAGAGCCATAACGAAGCATCTTTACGACCTGCTTGGTATTTTATTGACCTGTATGAAATCCGCAGTGAATAAAACGGGGTTTCAGGCTTACAGAAATGTGTGTTTGACAATACTGGATTATCAACCGTTGAACATATTTTCCAGAGCCGTTTGAGGATCAGTTAAAAAAACTTGTCTGGATTAATTTAATCCGTCTATATTCACGCTTTTTTGTTCTCGTAATGGGATGTTGAACAGAGCGGTCATTCAGAGGTATGGCATCGAGCAAAATATAATTATTTCACTTGGGATGTACTGTGTTTTTAATGTACTCTGTCTTTCACGGTTAGTTGTTTTTTTATCTGTGTTGTAAGTTACACTTGGCCTTCACATACTTACATTGAGTGAGTTTAGTTTTACGCCGCACTCAGCAACATTCCAGCTATATGGCGCCGGTCTGTAAGTATTCTAGTCAGGACCAGACAATCCAGTGATCAACAGCATGAGCATCGATCTGCTCAATTGGGAACCGATGACATGTGTCAAGCAAGTCAGCGAGCCTGACCACCCGATCCCTTTAGTCGCCTCTTACGACAAGCATGGGTTCCTGAGCATGCTTACAGAGTTCATAGACATTAACGAATATAGCAAATTAAAATGTTCATATGATTTATAAGTTTGACATAATATTCTGAAAAGAATAGAATAACCAGATTTATCGTCATTAATACGGTGACTCTGTCTAAGAATCAGGGTGATTAGGTGAAGGGATTGGACCATGTTGCCAAGTTTGTACAAATACCGCTTCTTTCTTTGTTTGCAAATGAATGAGTGAGTGAATGTATGCATACACACATACATGCTTGCATGGATACATGCATGCATGCATGAATGAATGAATGAATGAATGAATGAATGAATAACACAACCAAAAATACAGCAAACTTAAAAAACGAACGAACAGTCAATTTCAATCGGTAAACGAGTATAACAATTATGGGATGTTTACCGTTAGGTGTAGTGCTTATCGATAATCGTATAATATCATGAAATAAAAAGACTTGAAACCGATTTAGATGTTATACTCCGTCTAAATCATTTAGGACTTCAAAACGTGAACCCCAAAGAATAATCAATATCGGTTATCTGCGAAAAGGATGCCTTTCAGCGTAGAATACACCAGGAGTTCTTCAAAAACTTTCGTAAAAAGGGGTTAAAATAAACGCAAAGTTTCTATTGCATTGTTTTAGGATATCGTTTCTTATAGTTAGGAGCATTTGATAGAGTAATGAGTGTTACCCGTAATCGTCACAGTCAGTAATCATTATCAACCTTTTCTATAAACACCAGACGGTTCATAACCTTAATGATTATACGGGGACATTAGGAACAATGTTGATCACAGAGAATCATTGAATGCACTTATTGGTGGTATTTGCTAGCGTATCACTATTAACTCAGCAATATGTCCTAGACAAACTGTTCATCATATTCCCTGATTGCCTTATAGTTTTAGCCAGACGCTATTATGAAACATTTTACGATGGGAAATCATTGATTTCCCGATTGTAAGTCATGTGTCGTCTCTGCAGTTGTCTTACTACAAATAGATGGTGATCATTACTTATTTTGACGTCCATTTAGGGAAGCTGTATTAAAGGCACGATACTCAGTAATGAACGGATCAATACATATACTGCCCTTGTTCTGGGAAATGATGTTTTGTTGAGCATCTTTGTCGAATTGTTGTCTACTTGATTCATTAGCCATATGGTGGGGTTCTCATTGAACGATTGGCTGTTCAGAGAAAAGGGGAAATGAAACTTACCATCGTATTAATCCTTTATTTGTCCCGAAAAATGGTTGTATGGGTTACACGTGTGATGAATGATTGGATATGTGTTGTAAGTGAGTGAGTGAGTGGGTGGGTGGGTGGGTGAGTGAGTGAGTGAGTGAGTGAGTGGGTGGTTGAGTGAGTGAGAGTGAGTGAGTGGGTTGGTGCGTGGGTGAGTGCGTGAGTGAGTAAGTGAGTGAGTGAGTGGGTGGGTGGGTGGTCGGTCGAGTGAGTGAGTAAGTGAGTTAGTGAGTGAGTGAGTGAGGAGTGAGTGGGTGGGTGGGTGGGTGGGTGGGTGCGTGGGGCCTGCATGTGAGAGCAAATCCTGAAGTGCATGGGCGTGGTACAGACAAACCTAAAACATCGACTTTGGATTAACACCGGTTTCTAGCGGACTCGAGGGGCACAACTCTCCCCAGTGAAGTGTTGGACCTCAGAAGACTCGAGCACATGTGCATCAACAACATAAACATGAAAAGTAGGGGACTTTTTATCAATAAACAGCAAAAGATCGTTTTATATTTCCAAACAGGTTTAGTATTGTGTCAGTGACTACATTATAATAAGTGTTGAAGATATTTTAGAGAACCCGTGTCATTTCATTTTTCATACTGTGGTTGTATGGACATTTTAATGTCAGAGCTTCAATAAAAGTTTAAAACCCATCGGGATATAACATTTTTATCAATTTAAATCGACAAATCTGTTATCGTTCGATACTCTGATACTCAAAATAGTAAATATCGGTCGTCGGATCAAAGTGGGCCTCATTACCGAAGTTTGACGAGGTATATACGGAAACAAGTAGCACTATATAGGCCGGCCTTTTCAAGACAGTAAAACGCTCTGACAAGGAGATGATCCTGCCATAAATCTACTGATAAAGTTGTAAAGGCTCATTACGATCATATATGAGGCACTTATCTATCAAAATCACTATGGCTTAAAAATATACTCCATCAACTCGCGGAGTCAGTTTAATTGTAGTGCGGGTTTCTCTATCACCGTGACGAAATGTTGTTATGGCTCATTAAATCTTAGTATTGGTTCAGTTATTAGCCTGTTACATCGAATTTGGGTCATAATGCCTTAGTTTATGAATCTTTTCCGTTCATTGTTTGTCTGTTCTAGTTATCGTAATCATTTGCATTTCTCCTTAACTTGTAATTGTACACAATTTCCGATACCTTTCACAATAACGTAACTCACTTTGCACAGTAAGGATTGTGAATTGAAGTTTTGAAGTGATTTACTTCTACGGTAAACGGATTACCAAACAAAGTAGTATCGATAGGTTAACGAATGTCCATCGTTAGCAAATTGCTGTCCGGCTCTGTGTATTGATTTTGAATTAGGATAAACCTGACTACCGAATAGCTGTAAACAGCGTTGCAAAACAGATATGTGAAAGTTGAACTAAACGAACTCACAGAATGAGATGCTTTGATATATTGCGGTATTTTCAATTATGATGTTTTCATATCTTGAGTTCATTGCTGGACATCGAACCAGTTATATAAACTTTATATCGATCTCACTGAAGCTTATTTTCGAGGACTCAAATAAACATTTGGATGTTTGTGCTATCAAAGGGAAATTTGGGATATTACAGGCTTTTTCAAGACAGCATGATTTTTGCTTGGCTTTTACAGACAATCGATACTCGTACAAGGATTTATGTCAATTTAAAGGGTATATGCATTTGTAGGTTAAGTACAGCAGAATTAACAATGTCATTGGCATTGTACTCAGCAGTGCCACGAGGTGAGGTCAGGTGAAATGGGGTTAACGTCACTTTCAAGATTTTTCACCAAGACAGCGTCGGGCATACAACTTGTATACACAGGTGTTTTATACCGACTCCGAGCCGGCCAGTATTGTGTACATTTCCTTAGTTCGAGGTAGGATAACAACAAGTTCCATATTTTGACGTTCCTTGGTATGAGGGGCGGTGGGATAGTCTAGTGGTTAAAGTGTTCGCTCGTCCCGCCGAAGGCGCAGGTTCGATTCCCCATACGGGTGCAATGTCTGAAGACCATTTTTAGTGTCCCTCGCTGTGATATTGCTGGAATGTCGCTAAAAGCGGCATAAAACCACACTTACTCGCTCTTTTTGTATGACACGGCCAGCGGATCGAACCAGCGACCTTCACCTCTTAAGACAGACGTTCTATCTGCCATTATGTAGCAGAATATGACCAGCATCAGAGGAAATCTGCTATACTTATCACGGCCATGGTGCCAATCAAAGAAACATATAAGGGAAAAACGGCTTCAGGGAAAACGTAAAAGCCGGCTGATCCTACGAAGAATGTACCTAAAAAATAATGACATCGCCAACGCGAAACGTGAAAAGGGATGATATGACCCACGTCCTAGCCTGTATTTACCCAGACAGACTCATGCCTGGGTGTTCTGTTGTAATATTCCTGGGCTGCAGACAGAAAGTGAGGAGACTCTCCTATCAGCACGTCTCCAGGATGAGGGTGCCACATATAGCATCTGTGTGCTATCTGTCTGATACTGTTACTTATTTCCAAACACAAAGGGCCGTTTGCACTGTGACCGAGCGGTCTAAAGCACCGCAATGTCCTGTGTAGATGTTCTGAGATGGCACATAGGAAAATACCCGTCTCCACGTCACACTGCCGGTTTAATAGGTAAAGATTCGTCCACTGCACTTGGGATTTCTTCTGTAATTATGATGATGATGATGGTGACGACGACGACGGCGATGATTATGATGATGGTGATGGTAATGGTAATGGTAATGATGATGATGATGATGATGATGATGATGATGATGATGGCGGTGATGGTAATGGTATTGGTAATGATGGTGATGGTGATGGTGATGGTGATGATGCTGCTGCTGATGATGATAATGATGATGATAATGATGATGGTGATGGTGATGATGATGATGATGGTGACGACGACGACAGCGATCGTTATGATGATATGGATGGTAATGGTAATGGCAATGGTGATGATAATGATGATGGTGATGGTGATGGTGATGGTGATGATGTGATGATGATGATGATGATGGTGACGACGATGATGATGATGGTGATGGTACGGTAATGACGATGACAGTGATCGTTATGATGATGAAGTGATGATGGCGGTGATGATGGTGATGGTGATGGTGATGATGATGATGCTGATGATGATAATGATGATGCGGTGATGGTGATGGTGATGGTGATGATGACGATGATGATGATGATGATGATGATGATGATGATGATGATGATGGTGATGGTGATCCAAACCAATCTGACTGAGCCAGGATCATCCAATCACTCTTTTATGAAAGAGTGTTTTAAACTGATAAATAACAAATTAACTAATGATGATGGTGATGGTATTGGTTATGATGATGATGATCTTCTAATATTCACAATAACAAGTAATGCGGTTCACCTACACTACTAAGAAGCTAAATGCAACAGCCATAAATTTATCCAATGGCGACGAATTCAATTAACTTACAATATCATGATCCCATGTCTGTTGTTGTGCGTGTACCTCGCGGAGAGTAGGTATGCAGTACTTATCTCGAAAGCAATCGATAGTTATTACTGGGGCATATAAGAGGTCCCCTTATCGTTGAATAAAGTCAGCGGTAAAATCACTTCCGCGGGCTGTCATTTATTTTCTTTATAGTCTCAAAGTAATATTGATTTATAAGTGAGGCGAAAAGAATGCGATATCACGGATACCTTCGGGTGTTTCCGGAACGCTTTTCCGGCAAATGGCAAGATGATGATTACCTTATTTGCAATATCTTCGACAGAATCAGTGTTTCGTTACTTAAGGAAACCACAAAATCAATCGGATTGAGAAGACAATGATACAGTCTAGAGTTTTACATGTAAACTGCAAAGCAAAGAAAATAAACTCAACAAAAACAGTTAATCTGATCAGATCCCTTTATTCAGAATTGAAGCCATGTGGCCAAGAATACAACGGTTGATACAACATTGTCATTGTGTGTAGACTTGTAATATAATAAATAATAATACAATGAAATGATTATGATCCATATAATACTTAAAAAATGAATATTGGGGGGTCCTTAACTTTTGTTGTTGTATATATTTGCTGGTGGTTAAAAATGAAACAGAAAAAATGGTTACTGGCGATTTTATTTAATTCGAGTTTAAAAGTAGTTTCGACATTAGGTTTTCGGCGACTGTTTTCAACCTTGTAGTTAATAATATTTTGGTCAAATCCAGTATTCGAGTGTATACTGTCTATTACCCCTCAGTATATAGTTCCTGAACCGCCTCCGTGGTGTAGTGGTTAGAGCGTCCGCCCGGAGAGCGGAAGGTCGCGGGTTCGATCCCCGACCGCGTCATACAAAAAGACGTAATATATGGTACTTGTTGGTCCCTGCCTGGCGCTCGGCATTAATGGGTACAACAAGGACTGGTCGGCTCGGAGTCAGTATAATGTGTCTGAGTGGGGTATTCATGCTTCACTGCGGCATGGTATCTCAGTGGGCTAGCACTGTAAAACCAGCTTAAGTCTGGGCTCAGCCGCATTACACCCACAGCATGCACGTCGTCCTAAGACGAAATAATCATTCGAACGACGTAAAACCCATTTCACCTCCGTTTCGTGACAATAATCATTCGAAACCGTTTCGAAAGCACATGAAACTGAAAGCACAGCGTTACGATATACAGGTAACTATGGATATAGCAAACCACTTATAACGACCTGACGGTTGTAACGGACTGTTTCCTTCTCGTCCACATGCTGTCCACATATATGTCGAATGTGTGAAAGGAACTACGGTTATGCCGAACTGACATTAGTGGTCCCTTTAAGTTCGTTATGACCGTAGCCAGATGGTACAAGTGTTCGCTCGTCTCGCCAAATAACGAAGTTCGATTCTCCATGATGGGTATAAAGTTATTAAATATTACAAAAAATTAACGAAAGACTCGCCAACGAGTTAAGGACGTAAAGTGAGTGAGTGAGTGAGTTTAGTTTTACACCGCACTCAGCAATATTCCAGTTATAAGGCGGCGGTCTGTAAATAATCGAGTCTGGGCCAGACAATCCAGTGATCAACAGCATGAGCATCAATCTACGCAGATGGGATACAATGACATGTAATCAGCTAAGTCAGCAAGCCTGACCACCCGATCCCGTTAGTCGCCTTTTACGACAAGCATGGGTTACTGAAGATCAATTCTAACCCGGATCGTCACGGGTCTAAGGACGTAAAGACCGAGCAAACGAATGCGTTCTCAGTAACGCCATATTTGTCGTCAAAGTCAAAGATGAGACTGACTGGCTACTTTTTAGTGGCACTACGTCACGGTACATTTCCTGGATAAAACATCTTTCTAGCTTGTCTTACTTAGTGTACCATCGTAAATAAATGTTGCTGTTCCAGCTTGCAATCTTGCCCGCCTGGACATTTCATAATTTCGGACGCAGCGTGTAGAACACTAACTCCGTTTTCCAGCTTTCGTACATATGATATTAAAATCAATATTCTAAAAGTATCATAAAATATATGGATGTATGCAATATACAATTAACGTGCTATCTTCCAATGTTAATAAACTGACATCACCGAATGGCCTGGTGCTCTATTGTACTCGAATGTATTCTGCTATTGTTGACGATATTCGTATTGTTTGTGCTATTGTCTATTTCCGGTATGGGACATTGAAAATGTAAAATTATCGTTAATATTAAACGTTTAATTAAGTAACGGTTTACACTCAGTGAGTGATTGTATAATACAAGTAACAGCTGAAGTGCTATGCAGTACAGGATTCATAAAAATTATAGATTTTTTGATACCTCAAATCAAATTCATGTTTCGTTCACAGAGGTCAAGTCTGAAACGTTATTAACCGATGTACCGTGAAACCCTGTTTATCCAGACAGTACCATTCTCAGCGTTAACGTCAGGATTAACAATAAGTGGGAATGCCGAGACAATATAGCTGTAAAAGTGAAATCTGCAGACAACCCCATAGCAATGGTCAGGAAAAAAGGTTTCGTGGTTAACGAATATGGTTTTCATAGTATTCCCAATACCTACAAAAAAGCAGGAATAATATCTCATTGGACACTCAACTCCAGCATGTGGAAGACCTACCTATCGAAGAGAGCTGTACCACCATGATGAACATCATAGCCAAACCTCGAATCGGGCACGTTTCAGTGGCAGATTCTTCATCGAGAAATCTCGTTTCTTGAGATTATCGTCTAATTCGCTTGTACTCTACATAAAGATCTAGGTAAGAGTCCAATGTTAAATATTTACATGAGTATTACCGGATACCATAGTGCGATCTGCAGAGAGGGTGTGTTTACTTGGTCCTTAGAAAGGATGGCACCGTATTTGCTCTGACAATAGAAGTCGACTGAGACTTTGGAATGAGCGTTGATTGATCAGCTGTTCAGTAGTCGGGTCACCAGTAGATGTGACCATACCCCACCGTATCAGCGTCCTCTCTCAATTTAAGCAAATATGGTTAAACTTTCCTGCTCTTTAAGAAACTTCAAATCGAATTGTGATCAGCGTTTCTTCTCATTTATTGGTAATCGCCCGAGGGTGTTAGAATGCATTGGATATTGAATTTACAGCACTTCAACGCCGATGAAGTTCTACAAGTAATTGGATCATATTCCAAGTCCGTCATATAAAAATGTGATGCTAAATCATGTTTTATTAATCACATATGTAATGCATTGATCAGTGTGAATTACAGCCCCACGGCCGAATGAAACTGTCCCATTTATGTTGAATTATCATGTCTTTGCATAGATCACATACAAAACTATCAAATGCTTTAAAGGTGTTACTGTAAGTCAGTCAGATTGTTTCACATAAAAGAATGGAATGGGTCATTTAAGTACAGAACACTCTGTACAGACTTATTTTTAATGATTGGGTTCGATTTTAACACATTGTATTACTTTGCGGAAGGCAGGTTCAAGGTTCTAATCAAGTTCTACTAGTTAACGCCATGTCACAGAATGTACATATTTTGTGTGAACAGATCTTGAAGAGCACAAAGTTGCATCGCATTTCTAATTTCACTATTACACATTCTTTTTGAAAAGAGTGTCGACTTGAATACCTAGTGGGAACATTGGATTATATCAGTGACATTATGAAACAATGTGTACTTATACTGCGGCAACCTTGATGCACAAGGTGTATGTTCATGCACTAATCCCAGTCAATTGGCCAGTGTATACCACAACCCAAGCAGCTTCACTCTGGTTAACGGAAGCTGCCTGTGAGGCGCTGGAATGTTAACAGTCAGATGATCATCTCATCCCATCGGGTACCCATTCACGGATGGGTGAACGCAAGTTCGAACAAAAACACTTCGCTAAGGTGAAAGCACACCTGTTACACGTGTTTCATTGTGGGACAGGACAGGAGTCCAAACAAATCTCGGGGGTCAAGTTGTCAAACATGATCACAAATCCAACGTTGCTGAACTTCACACGATTTGTGATCTGTACTTATACCCAACCACACGACACCACAATACCATTTTCGCGAACACCTGGTGTTATCATGATATTCAGTGTGTTTTCATTTAATATCCCAAATCCTCCTTTTGCAGCTTTTCCAAATGGAATTTGTATTTAAAATTGGAAAATTCAGACTGGTTATTTTCTGGCATTGACGTTGTATATTCTGTTCGCTAGTTGTTTTACGCCGCTGTATGAAATATTTGAACAATATGACGGCGGTTTGGAAGCGATCGAACCTTACCACCTGGGCCCCGTTCCTCAAAGCGATCGTAGCGCTAAGATGATCGGAACTCCGATACTTTAACATAGACCTACGACTGTTGTAGTGTTACGGTCGCTTTAAGTGAGTGAGTGAGTGAGTTTGGTTTTACGCCGCTTTTAGCAATAATCCAGCAATATCAGGGCGGGGACACCAGAAATGAGCTTCACACATTGTACCCATGTGGGGAATCGAACCCGGGTCTTCGGCGTGACGAGCGAACGCGTTAACCATCAGGCTACCCCACCGCCCCGGTCGCTTTGAGGAACGGGACCTAGATCCTGTTAGTCGCCTCTTACACAAGCATGGAATTGGTTGCTTAGGACCAACAGTCTAACCACAAAAGCCCACAGGTGTGTACTCTTTGTCGCAGAATCGCAATTGTAGTCAATACATAAGTTCTAGCCAAGGTACGCACCAACAGAGGTTCTTTCAGAACATTACTGAAGCGCAAAATAGAAATACAATATTTGATGTCACGAAAGCCTTGCGAAAATGAACACGCTTTCACTCAGTAAAAAAAGACATAAATGGGTAAGCACTTAATGAAATCGTGTAATCAATACATGCACGATGGATGCTTAGGACTGCACGAATAGAACTACGACTGATTTCCTTTGTATAACTAGCGCACCGTCAGCTTCAGCTGTATGTCACATCATAATTCAAGCACACGCAACGAGTTGTTCTGAACTGTTTATCGGCTGTAGCGTTCCCTCCACTGAAAGACACTGGTCGCCAGCACTATACCCTACTAATGATGTTATTTCGTGCCCTTATTGCATGATTGGAGTCTTTTGATGACGGTGCAGCAATGTAGTGTGTGTAGGCATGGTATTACCTGAACGCTTGGCTAGGTTCTGAACATCGAAGGGAGTATTACTGATCAGTGCTATAAGTACACGGAAATTAATTATCAACGTCTTGGTGTTAGCGCTAATCAATATTGTTAAGGTGAAACAATGGAGAGTGCTTTCTGATCAATATCTTGTCAATATTGCCACGAAGCTTGTCATTCACCTTGATCAGTTTTTGAGTTTATTCAGTAAAACGTGTTCTCATTACAACGCAAGGCAGGTTTGGAGACTTCATTGAATTTGATACACATGCATTTCAGGATAATGGTATACAAAGAGTACCGGATGTTCCAGATGTATTCAAGAACATGTTGGTTTGGAGAACACCTTAAATAACCTGTATGGATATTTCCAATAAGGAATACTAAAACGCATCTGGGTATGGATCGTGGGGAGTTAAGTTCAAAGATCAAAAGCAATCAAGTGCTTATGAAAAAATATATTCCATTTGATTTTAATTATATAATAATGTTTGCTATGTCCTCATTCCTCATAGGGGCGGTGAGTTAGCCTAGTGGTAAAAGTGTTCGCTCGTCATACCGAAGGCCCGGGTTCGAGTCCCCATATGGCTGGAATGTGTGAAGCTTATTTCTAGTTTCCCGCCGTGATATTGCTGGGATATTGCTGAAAGCGGCGTAAAACCATACTCACTCACTCCTTCCGTTCTCGGAGATTATGGATATAATTGGTCTCATGTTATCTGGGGTATTTTTTACAAGAGGCGACTAAATGAATCGGTGGTCAGGCCCGGTGACTTGGTTTTGTCGCGTGAGTTTGAACCAGTCGGTGTGGTTCATTGCTCATAACATCAGTCACTGGTTTGTACAGACGCGATTAACAGGCCCCTGCTTCCGAGGGCGACGTATAACGACAAACGACATAAATAAAACAGTCTTACACATATTCATACACAACAATAACAAAAAAAAAAAATTCCCGAAACAGAAAAAGACGCGCGGCTTTGTTCAGTGGTGGGCTAAAATGGGGATTGGATGGTCACCATCAGTGCTTTGATTAAGTGCCAGATGAGTCATCTTCTGGATGGCCATCAATATCTCTAGCATCTCTTGTTCAAACACAATTACAGGTCCTTCTCGTATTTACGATGGTGGTGTTGTCCAGTTGACAAGACACCCCCCCAAGAGAATAGGATTTTATCTAAATATCCAGTTTTTACATTGCACAATTAACAGAGCCAAACAGTAATTCCTATATTCATATCAAATATATGCTATGATACGATTCCGACATCATCATGACCATGTACTTGTGAAACGCTATCAAATATTGATGATACTGAGTGTTCGCGAGAGTGTGAGCTTATCCTGTCCTAGCTGAGGAATCCGTTACAAACACACGCAAAGGCATGTCAATTATGAACAAATACAGCCCACGGAAATATATGGTAGACGTAAAACTAGGGAACTGCACTTAGTTTTCTTACCGACACATCGCCCATGGAAGCTCATTCCAAATATATTTGCGTCTGTGTTTGCATCGATAAGCTTTAGAAACTATATCTATATGTCAGTCCTTTTATGTATCACGTCATTATCCAAATACTGTAGAAGAGAAAGAAGAAGTGATGTCCAAAGCACTATGGAATATCCCTATTTATGTTCTCTAAGTAAAGACCTAAGAAAGCTTTGACTGGAATTGGTATTATTCAATCAAATAATCCTTTGTTTGTCTTAGCCCGAATAACCGAAGTCATCGATCAATTTCTGATATAGATACTGATTTGTCTGAGATCTGTCTAAAGCTGCTCCATAAATGGGAAAAAAATGCATTATGCTGTACAAGAGGCACGGTTAAAGTATTTGCCCCTCCTGGGGGCACGCGTATAATCAGTCATGCAATAACTTTAAGCTTTTTTCGCGTGAAACATTCACGGCTTCAGAGGGTAAAGCCGCGGCAAGGTACACAGAAAGCTAAATTAGCGCCGTCGACTACGTGAGGCACCGCCGGCGAAGCTTACTAGCACTGAAACAGGAGAAATGCTTCAGCAAATTGACAGATGTGGCGAAAAAATAATGAAACGTCATTGCTGTTCTTCCCACGCCGTGGAGATTGATTACCTAGCCGAGAAACAAGTACAGCAAACCCAATTAATCCAGACCCTGTTTGATCTCCTTTAATCAGACCTCCTTTATCCGAATTTTTGTCATACCGATGATTAACTGGATTGACAGGTTTGTTCTTTAATGCATTAGTTAATCCGGACGGATGATGGTAACTAGATTCCAGGAGGTCAAGTTAGCATGTGCATATTTTGTCAGTAATGCGCATGTGGTGGAATCACATATTCCTGTGATATAAAAAAGTCAAGACCAGAAAATAACCGATTATCTGTCATGTCAATTTCAGCAGTAACACTCAAGAGTTAATGTGTGAAGACACCTGTTGATCCAGCCCTTGCGGATGGATGGAGAAAAGTGGGCACGGTTCCCCAAGTCGTATACGGTGCTGTAATTCTTTGGGTAGAGTTCGGTTCCTTGTTAGTGCCAGGATTCGATGATCGGATTACCACAGGGGTAAACGTTACGTTGGGCCGTCTTCCCAGTTGTACTTATGATGACACCCCGTTACATAACTGAACTTATCACTAACTCATGATCACCGGTAGACAACTAAAAGCAGTGTGACGAAACTATTAATTTAATGAACTGACAGTAGATACATGCTTGCTTCTTTATAGGGGAAATAATGCTTTGCTGTTGACGAAGGCAAACTGCAATTACATGTATGCCAAAAATGTAATCGTGTGTTCCATTTACACCCAGTGAATAAATAATATTTGTAACGGTTCCGAAGATGGTCATTCCTAAGTTTCTAAATTTTACATTTCAGTTTTCAATCGAAGAACTCTCCACGTAGCTTTCAATATATCCAAATTCACCTTTTTTAGTTGTCTCAGATTGTGTTTTATTCGCTGCGTGGAAAAAGACCATTTTCGGAAATGAATGGTTAAAATTGAAAAGAAAAGAAACATGGCCACCTTGCTTTTGAAAAAAATTGGAATTGATTTTTGCGGGGTCCAAATAGGAGCAAGCTCGAGCGTACAACGCCACAGCTTGATCAATGGCAGTATGATAAGGTTGGTTTGTTTTGAACCGGTTGTGCCAGCTTTTTTAGTTTTAAAATATTGGTTTTGTAATACTCAAATGGACCCAGCAAATGTAACTTCAGGATGACAGGTTCATGAGCCAGTATGATTCAGCGTTGGTTTGTCTGTTGTTTGCATTCCCAAAGAAAATCAACATTGGTTGAACACTTGCTCATTCACTTATTGGAAAATGCTCTGAAACCTCTGATATGAAGTTTTTCACCATCTTCCACTCATTTTAATCTTCATGTTTTGCCTATATGTGAAGCAATGTTATTGGATCGTAAATTCAAGTGTTGAAATGAATTAAAGCTGATTGTGAATGTCTTAAAGTTTTCCTAACTTATTAGCATCTCTGAACATTTAAGCAAAACTGTGTGTGAGCTCCAATGATAACTTGACATTCATTCATTTATTCATTCATTCATTCATTCATTCATCCATCCATCATCCATCCATCCTTCCATCCATCCATCCATCCATCCAAGCATCCATCGAACCATTCATTCATTCGTTATCTATTTTAGCATACATTACTATTTATCAGATAAATAAAAATTTATTTGCATATATGTCTATGATATAACCCTTTCAACCACATATTAATTCAATCATTCATTGATCCACACACACTTATTCCTTCTTTTCTTCATTTATTCATTCATTCATTCATTGCGTTTATTGCATAACCGTTTATGAATGGGAAAGATAATCCTTATGTTAGTTAGCAATGGAAAGGATATTTAATGAATACTGATTTAACCTCTCTTTTCTTCTTTACAGAGATTCCCGTCACTCACAATGCCAAACATCGCCCACTCCAGATGGGCATTTGTACCTGCTTACAAGCCAAAGGGAGAGAACTCTTGTTTGAGACAACTCAAATGAAGGAAATTCGAGGTGGATATCTGCCTTTAGACTTGAATAATCACTAAGAACCTTTACCACTACCCGTCGTACGAGTCTTTCATCTTAGTGAAACCTCAAGCAACCAAGCATTGGATATGGACAACACCACCGAAGAACTTCCTTATAACGTTGCCATGTATATATTCGACAATGTCACAGTCAATGGGCTAGACGATAACCTGACAGACAATGGTACAGGCAACACCGTTGAGAGACGATATACCAACCACGTTCCGAGATACAATGAGGGCATCATGATCTTCATTTGTTTGGTTTTGGGTTCCATGATCTTGGCGACCATTCTGGGAAATGTGTTTGTTCTCACCGCTATTTTGATAGAGAAAAGTTTGCAAGGTGTGTCGAACTACTTGATTCTGTCTCTGGGCGTGACGGATTTGATGGTAGCAGTTTTGGTGATGCCTCTGAGTTTGGTTAATGAAATTAGCATTAACTGGTATCTCGGCGGGGAGGTGTGTGACATGTGGATTTCAATGGACGTGTTGTGCTGTACGGCGTCGATCCTCCATCTTGTGGCTATATCATTTGACCGGTACTGGGCTGTGTCCAACATAGACTACATCAGAAGAAGGTGTGCCAGACAGATTATGCTAATGGTTGTAATTGTGTGGTTTGTCTCCGTGAGCATCTCGATCCCACCTCTTTTCGGTTGGAAAGACAACGTCGATCCAGATGTAACGGGACAATGTATGATAAGCCAGGATCAAGGATATACCATATTTTCTACAGTTGGTGCGTTTTATTGTCCGTTGACTCTTATGCTTGTGCTGAATTTTAAAATATATAAAGCTGCGAGGTCAAGAATTCGGAAAAAGAAATTCGGAGGAAGACCAAGGCCGGCGCCTGTGCCGGTAGTGCAAGTTGAAAATACTGGAAACCCGTCACGGAACTCCTCCGGAAGTGACGTAAGCCAAGATGGCTTCAGTATGTTTAATGGTTCCTGTGTAAATATGAACGAGATCTCGCGGATTGAAAGTACTATTGAAGGACCAGAGGAAGCCCAAAATGGCAATGGCCTTCAAACAAACAATGGCCTCTTAGGAACCAATGGAAACTTCCCCCCAAATTTCGGGCCATCTCTTACAGTGCCTGGAAATGTGTATGTGTTGTCTAAAAACAGATCAAACAATAATAGCAAAAGGGCAAGAAATAGAGAGAAAGACAAACTTAGGAAAGAAAAAATTGAAATGAGGAGGGAAAGGAAAGCAGCTCGGGTTTTAGGAATAATCACTGGTGCTTTTGTTGTTTGCTGGTTGCCGTTTTTCATCATTGCTCTCATTGCTCCTTTCTGTAAGGAAAGCTGTACGTTTCCTCCTGTCATGATGAGTTTCTTCTTATGGCTTGGCTATTTTAACAGTTTACTCAACCCAATCATCTACACAATATTTAATCCAAGTTTTCGCACAGCATTCAGAAAGATATTCTTCAGAAAGTTGAGACTGGTTCAAAGGTGAAGACTGTGATTTTTTTACATATTGTTTTTGATGATGTTAAAAATGGGACAGTTTCCTGAAGTCAAAACATTGTCACATAGCTTCTCTATCATTCATCAATAACTGTGATCATTGCATTCATATGATATTTTAGAGTACGTGTTCAATCGTGCAACGGCTGTTTTAGACCGACCCCTTTGTGGCATCTGATAACGGAAATATTCACGATACGTAAGTGACGACAAAAATAATTTACAAACGAAAACGATCGCATTTTAAAAAGAAATGTCAATGTATCTGAATATTTCTTCCCACGTGGTTTAAAACATTGACATGTTTTATTTCACGTAATCTGCTGCCACAGACCTAACTCCGTTGTACGATTTAACTCGTTATGGTTTTAATGCGTTGCGTGTCTGTGAACGGGAAATCTATTTTGCAGTTTCATGAGAACTCATCCAACATACGTCATTCTGGCAAGGCGATATGAATACATTCGTGTTTCTGACTTCAAGAGGTTTTCCCATTACCTGTAAATATGTGTCACCATGTAAATGTAAAAGCATATGTACTATACCCTTACGTATCACTACAAATCTTATTTTTACTGTAGCTTTCTCATTTCAATCAACCGGAAGTTATACTGCGCATGCGTATCACGTCATCGGCAATACATCCCAATCTTCTATTTTCTTGGTGCATACTTTATATATGCAAGGTCGTAACATTTGGATGCATTCTAATGCAAATAAAGTACCATATACTTCAGAAAAGAGTTGTTTGTGATAATAGTTGGCAGAGTTCTGGGTGAGACAGACTGTGTTTATCATTTTCCCTTCCAAGGGAGGTAACTGACTATATAAATCCTGGGTTGGATTGTCAAACGATCGAGTCTGAGCATACTCAAATTAAAAATGGCACAACTTAATCGGCATCACGTTCAATATGACGGCTGCCGAGCAGATTACGGTCGATTACAAAGATTGTGTACGGTCGACAAATATTTTCCAAATCTTTTCATGTTTTAATGAACCTGCTCAAGTGATTTTATGTGAGGAGGTAAGACCTGTTATATGACACTATTGATCATGATTATCGATCACATCGTCTTGACTGGGTGCCAATGTTTTGTTTGAAGCAAAGGTAAGTGCTACTCGAGGTGAAATCTTAATGGTAGCCAGGAGAGACATCTAAGGGACATAACTCGTAATACCCACTAGTGTCGTTACGATGAAGCATGCTTAGCTGGGCGAGGATGAAGACTGGATTTGAGTAGTCAGTTAACTCCCTTGCCTCTTGAACATGATTCGTTGGGTTTTTTAAGATGGCCTTAAAGGCAGGGACATCAGAGGCAACGATTACTTATTTCTTTACACATGATTGTGGGTGGTACATGTACTTCCGATAGGGCGGGGTTAGGTATGAGGTTTTCTGTGCATGGTGATATAGTTTGCTATTTTAAGTAGTCAGTGTCTTGTGATATCTGACTAATAGGACCTCATCGGATAATATATTGGACTGCGTTTTATATATACACGGTAACAAACTATATCATTGTATACATATCTGTATCAATATTCCTAAATTAAAATACAAACTCAGGGTGTTACCTTGCTCAACTAGAATTACGAATGACAATGGTTGTGTAATATAATGGAATGGTGTAATGTACTTAAACACAGATTTAGTAATCATTCAGTTACAGGAACCGTATACTCCTTGACAAGAATATGTTACAAAGAATAATATTGTGCATAATTTGGAACACAATATGTAGCTCTTCTGATACTAGAGGCACATTTCTGCGTCGCGTAAACCCTGCACAATCATCTTACAGTACAAGGTAGAGTAGATTCTATGATATTTGAATGACAAAACCGTATGTCTATAACTTGAATACACAACGTTTTTTAGAAAGTCTTCAAATGCGACATATTATATATTTGGGATTACACTTTCTCAGTAAAGTACAACTTCTAGTATTTTTTAGTCATATGTGGGATTCTAACTCGTACTTCCAGAGTACGAGAATCTGATTTTATATTTTGAAGCTGCAGACATAAGATTATGTACATTGTTACAATACGTACATCTCCAAATTTTAACAAAAAATGTTTTATAAGATATCAATGGTACAAAATAATCAGTCTCGTTCACCTCGATCGAAAAGATCCCGTTTGGCGTAAAAGAAAGAAGAGCGATGGAACCTACTTTTATGGACGGCTGTAAATAGGTGTTAACAAAATATTATTTACATATAATTCACATAATTGTCAAATAAATACCAAAGTAAGAAACTTCACATCTTTCTATTTCCCGTTACCGTCATCAACCTACACCACAACGGACTTTTTCCATGAATGACATTTTCAATTTAAACAGACACATAAATGGAACATAGAAATCCCTTTGATGTACAGTCTTCCTCGTCTGAGGAGCGGTTCCCCAGAAAACAAGGCGACAGATGCTTTTGCTGGTATAGAAAGATAGCTATCCTCCAGAAATGATGTCGCTGCCGGATATTTCTGTCTTCTGAGGGAGTTCTTGGGATTAATGACGTCGTAATCTACATCTTCCACAACAGCAACCACAGCCATTTGCTATGATTGGACGATTGGGATAATTTGCTTCAGCGTTAACCGTTTTAAAGCTATAGATTTATACTGTTTCTGTGTGGTTTTTATGGATCATGATTGCCACGTATCACATTTAAGCTTCTCAGACTCACACAGGATCCTCAAAGAACATTTATAACGCTTCATCATCAATGTAACAGGACATGTCACTCACTTACGGTCGACTCTGAGATTTCAGAGCGCCTCATTGACAAATTGATTAAGCGAGGATGAAAAATGTGGTGAGGCCTAAACCATATGACATTGATAGATGATCATGGATCTCTAGAATAAACATCAAAGAAAACAGATCTGTTTTTAATTCGAAATTTATTCCGAAATTGAAAGCATTGACTGTGTGTTCTAAAACATAATTTCTTGCTGCGGCCTGCTTCCCAAGTATTAATGCGTGTGGAAACAGATTCAAGCAAATATGATTAATGCTATACAAATGTTTGCAGGAATTCTTGCATTGAGATGGGTTTGTACATTAAATACTCATTTAGCAATTCAATAACTGAAATCCCTGATGTTACAAACAAACTTGAATTACCCTTAGGTGAGTGAACCATCACATTAACTCATGTTTTACAGATTATTATAGATTATTTTCAGCTGTTAACAAACTACTTGTACACGACTCCTTGAAACTCCGTGTTACGAATGACAGTGAGGTCTCCTGCACGGTCTGATATACAACCGTTTACCAGCAATAACATTTTTCAGATTGTGTCCGTCAAAGTGTCGACAGTGTTATCGAAACAATAAACCAATCCCTCAAACTTAATATCACGATGCACTAAATATGCAAATGAACTATGCAAAACAGGAACCACTCAACTAACCTTATATGTCATTCTTACTGAATAAATGATCGTGATTGCCTTACGTAACCAACAGATTTCGATTTGAGCTCTTTTGTAAATGCACAAAAACTAGGTGGCACCATATGTGAGATGGGGCAGTTTCTGTATGCCAGAAAGTTTTACAAAAGGACTGAAATATGGAAAATACTAGCAATATAAAATGGATATTATCATTCATTTTTTTCCCTCGCTGTTAGAACAAGAATAGAAAATAAATAATCTTCGTGGAAAATCTAATACATATTTATTTGAATATATGTCAAAATACAGAAACATCCTAAGCTTATGATCTTGTTTCCCCTACAATTTCCAACTTACTGGCACAGATACATTTGGGATTATTATCCAAAATATCACTTGTAAATCCGATTGTGCTTATAAAGACATTTACAGAGAAATGGGAGTCTGGTTGGACTTGTCCTGTTCCGTTTCCACGGTTGTCTGCGTCGGATCAACTGTCATGGATCGTCTCAGTGGTCATATTGATAGAGTGTCCGTCGGTGGTTCGATCCTCGACCGTGTGGTACAAAACTTTCGTAAAAAATTGTACTTGGTGTCGCTTGGGACTCTGGAGATAGAACACGGACTGGTTGGACAATGTGTATGCTGCATATTGTGTCTGAGTTGGTTGTATGCATAATAAACTGCGGAATATTATTCCAGGGGGGAAGCGTTATAAAATGCGGGCTAGTACTGCAGTTCAAGCACACACACGCACGCACGCACACATGCATGCACACATACACACGCACGCACACACTTACGCACGCATACGTACACTTACATACACTCCTTCACCTCGCCTTAAAAGTGCAATAACTGTGAACGCGACGCTGACCCGTTTTACCTCACCTGACGCAATCTCATCTGATATTTCCAGAATGTTTAGCACATTATCAGTTGTGTGATCACTTGCCCGTGTACAAATACCTCAGTCCTTTCATTGCATATTGGACAATGATTCGACAAAATCGACTTGGCTGAAAGCATTGAGATGCAGAGAAGAAGCGGTTTAGGTGGGATTATCACTAGTCTTGATTAGATTACTCCATCAGCAACAGTGTCTTAGATATACGTTTCCTGAACGGCCAGTCATATATATGTGGTTCTGAAGCTGATACGATTATAGAACTGCGTCCGTTGTTATGCTGTGGGTAGCTTGTATAGCTTCATGAACCTGTCCTAGTTCCTTATATGGACCATTTACATCTCAGAATTAAGGTATTGGGTCTTTGGATCTCAAAACTGCAACCCGTATTTGGGATTCAATGAATGAGGTTATAGTAACATAACTTGGACACGTTAAAATTGTACTTGAAATATTTTATACATTAGGCAATGTGTCTTACCTAATCGTATATATCACTCTCTTGTGACAGTGAGCAGTGGGGAGATCGTTTGTTTGTTTGCTTAAACGATTGTAGAACTGCGTTCGTTGTCATGTTGTGGGTAGCTTGTATAGCTTCGTGAATGTGTTCCTTAAAAGGACACTTAAGAAGGATCTCTTGTTATATTCAACCCGTGTTTGGGATTCAAAGAATGAGGTTATAGTTAAATGACGTGGCCGTGTCAAACAAAACCAAGGTGTCCAGGTTCCTATTAAACTGTTTCTGTGATAATGTATACATTAGGCAACCTGTCTTACCTTACGGGAAAATCGCATAGCGCACTTCCGTGTGACAGCGAGAAGTGGAAGGATCTTATGTTTGTTTGTTAACATATGTCGGTTTATGTGTTCATAATCAAGTGTAAACCAGGCACACCAATGATTGACATCATGAGCACCGATCTAATCAAGAAAATGAGCATGACCACTTTTGTTAGTCTCCTGCTAAAGCAAAGTTCGCTCTCAAGTCGATATGTTGTCAAGTCGACTATTTGGCCTCTGTGCGAGGGTCTCTCACCACCACACAACTCAACTCACCACCGCCTATCTTCACCCTCATCCATGGAAACTTACTCATATTCATCCACCTTCACCCAGCCCCCACTCTTAACCTCCAGAGCGAGCCAATGTTCACCAATCAACCACCACCACATGGCACCTCCCGCTATCACTCATGTATCATTGACCACCATCACTCGTCGTAATTACTCATGTATGTATTACCTTCACTCATCATCACTCAACATGATGCAACGCCATTGCTGCCTCACTGCTGTTTGATGGTCTGCCAAGAAGTACCTTTCGCGTCCAAGGAAAGTTAAATGTGATGATGAGGTGCTAACTGCAGCGTTTGATGTCTTTTTGCATGGGTTCAAGCATAGTATCATTTGAAATGCTGTTTATCCGATGACATAGACCTTTTATGATGTCAGTCATTGAACAGTTTGGTCCAAAGTCGTTCATTAGAGGCAACCGTGATACATGTATACATTTAGTTGAAATATAGCTGAGTGCCATGTTGAACAAGACATACTATTACTGATGCTTCTTCAAACACACTCGTGGAAAAACACACAGAGATGACCAACTACTCATTCACCACTTTAACCAAGTAACTGTATATCAAAACAGCCACAGTGCTAAGTATGCATTAATATTTTTCGGTTTGACAACCAATGCTTAGAGATAAACAGTCAGTCGAAACGACTCAGTTGGTTATAAGCGGGTTCAATCTCAACTCCCTGGGGATCATTCAACTCTTGCAGCCACTAGGCGCGCCGAGTTATTGCGGCTTTCTCATCCTGACATCCTTTTCACGTATTCATGTAGCCACCATCTGGTAATATACCAACGGATTCGTGGGTTCTTTTAAGTGCACATGGTTGTGTACTGTCCACAAGGGGTTGTAACAACAGTTAAAGAGTCTGCACACAAAGTTGACTCCAAGGTTTTTACACCCGGTCACAGATGGGCTCGATCTCGACACCTCAACCTCGCTGGATTACTAGTCAGCTCGCCCACCATGTTCACAATGATGCATCCCCAAACCATCACACTACCCCCACCCCACCTATCGACCTGTCTCACACATCAGTTCGCACATAACGTTCACCACGACGTCTCCAAACTGGATTCCGGCCGTCACCGCGACTGATGTGTAAACGGAACTCATCTGTGAAGAGGACACCGTGCCTCTGTATCCGCGTCCATCGACGATGTTTCCCACGACGCTGTCGGTGTTAATGTGTCGGAATAGGGCCGTTTAGTGAAGCCGAGCGTTGAGTCCATGTTGACGCACAGGCCCTTGTGTCTTTGCGAGGATTAAAGATTTTATAAAATATATACACAATTTGAGATGACCCAAGCCCTCTGGTTGGTCAACGCTGCTATATGTGCACATTCTTTATAAATTCTCGGGAATTTTTACTTTCATCGACTGCTTTACTTGGAAGAAAAGTAAGATTTTTTTTCCAGCAATGGCTTCTCAAAAGAAAGCATCATTTATAAATGTCTCCTTAACAAACATCAACCAACCAGAGGGCTTGCTTCGACCACACACCCGTTTTATGCGGATATATCGTCAGCCATTTGTGTCAAGATCGTTTAGTTGAGAGTCAAACTCGGGTTTCAATCGACTTGCAGAAATAACAATAAAGAATTGGTAGGTGTTATGAGTGGTGCTCGATAGGCCAATCATCCATGATTATATTTCCATTAAGTTTTAATTGATTGCATGCGTTGGTAGCGTAGCGATCGGCAAAACAGTCGGGTGGGGTGCCCCGAAGTGTCTGGCCTTTTCATGAGGTATTGTACTGTGAAGCATTTTGAGTCGGGGGTCATCTAAAAACAATATTTTTTACTAATTAATCCTCGCAAAGACACGGATTGATAACACATCGTTACGGGGAGTGGTTACGGGGATGGTACAGAACAATATGGCGATCCTGTCTGAGGGTTGTCACACGTGGATGTCCATGACGTGGACGATCATTGGTGCTGCCGTTTCTGCTGCAGACGTTGGAACAGCCTACAATTGTGGAATTGTAGCAAATGAATCTCTGATCCACCTGGCGTATTAACACCACGTTGAGGCGACCCACTGCTCCCTCTCTCTCTCTCGGTCCTGAGCTAGAGTTGGATCAGATGGATGAATGGTGGATGACAGTTAGCACAGGTTCTCCTCCTACACCTCTGTGATCGGGGGAACAGCATAAAACAAGTCACAAAGCACTTGCATTTCGTGTAATTAACAACAAATACCTTCTGCATTGTGTAGTTGTGGTGCACCATTAAGGTAATTTGTGTTTCCCTCATGAAATTGATTTTTCCGGTCATGAGCAACTTTGATGAAAATATTTCGGTGATGCGTTTCTAAAGTAGTTCAGTACATTTTACCATTTTGCTATTCACTCACACCAACACACACGTAAGGCTTTTCTATCGATGATATTTTCAGCTGAAGTAGATATATAAATGGAAAACAGAAATCCCTTTGAGATGTAGTCTTTCTCGTCTGAAGGGTGTTCTTCTGCAAATGGTTGACAGATGGTAAGTCGCGTATCCGACCTTCAGGAATGAGGCCATGGCAGGATATTCCTGTCGCCTAATGGAGTTCCTGGGATGAATGACGTCATGAACTGCATCTAGGCCTCTTCACGAACGACGACAAAGGTTTGCTATGATTGGACGATTTGAATAATTTGCCTCATCATTAACTGTTTCGAAGCTATAGATTTATATAGTTTATAATGTGAGATTCTCTCTATCATGTTAGCCAAGTATCAGGTTGCAGCATCTTTGACTGACATTGGAGCCACAAAACATTTATCACGCTTCATCATCAATAGGAAAGGCGATGCTTCTTCAGCAGTGACAACAACCGTTTGATATGATCTGTGGATTTGGATAATTGGACTTTGCGTTAACCTTTTGGAAGCCAAGATTGATACTGTTTCAGTGTGAGGTAATCTGTGTCGGAGCAACCACGTAATAGGTTTTACCGTCTTAGACTGACATAGGAGCCACAAAAACATTTCTAACGCTTCATCATTAATAGGAGAGGCGATGATGCAATATTTGAGAACGCCTCATTCACAAAATGATTGAAGAAGGATGTAAAAAGTCGTAAGCCAAAAAACATGACACTGATAGATGGCCGTGCATTTTCAAAGAAACCACATCTATTTTTAATTTGAAGTTAGTTGCGAAATTGAAACTATTGAATTTGTGTAAGACATAATTTGTTGCTGCGCCTTGCTGTCCAAGTAGAAATACTGATTGAAATTGATTCATACAAATATTACTGATGCTGTACAAATGTTTGCTGGAATTCTTGCTTGAGCATAGGTTTGTACATAAAAAGTCATTATGCAATCCAATAACTCGGATCTCTGAGATTACAAACAAATGTGAATAACTCTTAAGTGAGTGTTCAAACACATTATCAATGTTTCACAGATGATAAATTTTTTTTAGCTGTTATGTGACTCCATGCCATGATTTACAGACAGCTCTCCTCTAATTAGTTGTGAAGGTCAGGCAGACGCGTTTCTGAAACAGTCAATAGCGGTATTGAACAATAAACCAATTCCGTGCTTTTGCTGTCACGTACCACTTTTTTATGCCCCCAAAACACAATCCTTACGTGAGTAAAAATGTCACAGTAACCAATAAGTTTAGATTTGTATTATTTTGTAAATGAAATGTCTAATCCGTTACTGTTTGAATCACAATATGATATATGTTCTATTCAGAAACAATGGCTACCCGTGAGTTTCCTGGTTAGAATTCCTTTTCCGAAAATACTATCACAGCTAGATTTCTGCGTTCCTACTCATTTTAAATACCGTGTATATACTCATCATAGCGCTTAGAGCAGACACTTAGTGCCTGGAGTATTCTAGCACTTTATAAATTCATTTATTATTATTATTATTATTAATTGGTCTTCAGGAACTCATGCGTTGCGTGGGTTGTCAGCATTGGGGATTTAGTTGCTCCATCCCATGGTATCCTAATTGTACTGAGCGATGCTCATGGTGTCAGTCACTGGATTGAATGGCCAAGACTCAGTTACAGACTGCAAACCGCTGAATCAACAACAACAACATCAAGTTAAACAAACAACAAAGGAAGAGAAACAATGCAGTGAAATTATGTCCTTTGTTGTGGAATTGTGGAATTGTGATGAATCTTCCCCATATGTAAATTATTCAGAATTTTTCGCTGCTGTAGATACAGACTGAACTTTCTGTAATACCATTGACACGTATCAGTGTATTTGGACTTAGCTAGAAGGGTCACGTGGGTCACAGGTTCGATTCCCACCTGTACCAGACCAAACACATTGAAGACTGTATTCATTAAAAAACACGGCAATGAGGGGATAGAACAATGGCTGCTCGGCTAAGTGTCTGTATCATGTGTCTGAGTTTGGTATTTATCTTGAACAGTGACATGGTACAATGGACAATGGGCAAGTATTTTTTTTACAAGTGCAAGTATCGTAAATGAAACATCAAACTCATTCGTCCGCCCTCACCTCATGCTTCCAGATGTTTAACGGATCGTCAATAGTGCAACCATCAGCCCGGATACAGACACCTCTGTCTCTTGCACTGGATCTTGGACAAAGGTTCCACAAGTTCGTGTTGATTGCCCATTGGCAGGAATGTATTGCAACGTAGAGCAGAAGCGGCTAGGCAGGATCCAGAACATTCTGGTATAGATTACCCGATCTGCATCAATTACTTAGATGTACTTTTCCTGAACGGCACTGATAGCTTTGTTGTTGCGAACTTGATGCCATTGGAAAATTACTTCCATTGTTAACTTGTTGGCTGCCAGGTCTGATAACCGTTCCTCATTTGTTTTGTGGACAATACAATCCTCACAAGTAATGTAAATTTATGATCTCCTAAAATCAGCAAGTAAGATTTGGGATTCAATCGTTGAGACATCATCATTAATTCACTTTAACAGGAATAAGGTCACCATAAGGCTTATGTTTTCGTCCGAACTAGTGTTTTCATTATAAAAAGTGCTTTACATCAGAGACGAAATCCAAACCTCACTTTCGTCTTTGGGATAGTGAAGCGATTATTACAACCGCCTTGCATGTGAGGATTGTATCTTTCTATGTATTTGTTACTTGTTTTTTCTGATTCCACATTCATCAACATTTCTCGGTGGTCTTTCGACAGTTTAGTCTGTAAATCATATGATAGTTATTGGATACAAATCGCGCGTAATATCCAGTATTCAAATACGAAGCCTTTTTTCCCCTCGTTAAACAGGGGTTTCGAAGAGGACAATCGATTGTCAGTGACCTAAGCAGATCCTGCATCCATGTAAAGGCAAGCGTTCATTGTTTAGTTGAAGTAACACGCGCATGCGCACGCACACGGACAAATATATACTCACTCGCTATAAGACATATTCAAGTGACAATATTCAAATTTTTAAAGAAGTTCACAAATATATATCAAATTCCAAAAGGTTCAGTGATTGGATATAATGTGTATGATCTAAATAATTCATGTATTCATTGTATTGTATATATCATTTTGTATCTTTAAATCCCTGTACATATGGTTTCACTATTGCATGTAAGCATGTAAGCACTGTAAATAGGAGAGGGTTTCACTAAGTTGGCATAACTTGTACCCAATCCATTCTCTTGAATAAATATGTTTAAATCAAAATCACTCTCTATATAATCAGCGAAGATGAACACATAAAAACAAATATAAATTAAGACAGACATAGTGCTAAACATACATTCATATTTTCTATGTTTGGTAATCAATATTTGTCGAAACAGAACTCAGGAAAACAGTGGGACACGGACAGTTTGGTTGTGTATTTACAAACGAGTCATGCAAGAAACATGCTTGTGTTCTTTCTTTGGTTCTAAGTAGTCCTAATGCAGTTTAAGAAAATTAGGGGGCGGTTGGGTAGCCTAGTGGTTAAAGCGTTGTCTCGTCACGCCGAAGACCCGGGTTCGAATCCCCACATGGGTACAATGTGTGAAGCCCATTTCTGGTGTTCCCCCGCCGTGATGTAGCTGGAATATTGCTAAAAGCGGCGTAAAACCAAACTCAGTCAGTCAGTTAAGAAAATTAAGTAAAAAAGACGACAGAACACCATCAGTCACTCCACGACAGAATAAGCAGTTACCAAGATGATCACCCATGTACAACTACCCATAAGCTAAAACATGTACCCCCTCGGGGTTCTACCCCAGCCGCAAAGAAATGTAATAATCTTGGAATGTCTGCAGGGATTGCCTCCGCCGGAGAGAAGTGGTTATTTATCAGGAGTACTGCCGCCATGTTATTCTATGACAACAAGTCAATAAGCACACCGTCGTCTATATTGTCACCCACAAGTTTCTACTGGATCGTTACATGATGTCAATTATTGGATCGTCTGGTCCAAAGTCCATTATAAGCTTTGGACTATTGCATATTATTATTTCGCTTAATACTATTTCACATACAAACATTCATTCACACACATACACCCACGAACGCACACGAACACGTGCTTATTATATAATCAGCGATGATGAACACACGAAAACACATTGTGATTAAAACAGACAAAAGATTAATAACCTTGTGCTGTTTTTAAGGCATTTGTGCACGGATATTCTGTCCCAGCTGAAACCACATGTGTATTTGTGTCCTTTAAGAGGAACGATTTATGGAATGTGTCCAAATTTAAGAGCCGATTAACTGATAAGTACTGATAAGTTACTCAGCTCTGCTCAGAGATTTGTCCCATTTCATCAATAATTCTTTGATTTTTCTCCTCTGATAATGACCCCAAAACTCGTGTAACCATAGTTTCAGTAAGTAAATGCACATATTTCCATATCTCATTTGTAAGTGCCCATAGAATATTTCTATCTCGCCCAACAGCACAGACGCATGAAAAGATAATCCGTTATTTCTTGAAAAAATTATAAAAGTCAAAATTGTGAATTGCACGGATATCACTCTTGTCACTGCTACGTCAAATTTGTTCTCAACATGTCTGACGAGAAGCTATGAAGAAGCTTTGATAAGGTCGTGAATTCTGCAGCTTTGTTCAAACATCTGTTTTGAAATCCTTGTGGAACGAGTTTGCATTATCAGCGATCAATTGTGCACAGAATGCCATGTAAAACCTTCGCAGTTTCGTCATCAGAAGCCTGACAAGTTACTGTAACAAGGAAACTATGTTGAAGAAAGTTGCAAGTTATCCCCAAAACAAACTGCCAAGAAAGGGATTACACCCTCTTTGTTTCAGCCATACAACCAAACCCATGAAACCATTGATCGATGTACATTACTTATATCAGTAAATGGTCTACACCAATATGCCTTCAACATAAGAGGTGAGGTGAAATGGAGTTTAACGTCGTACTTATAATACTAATACTAACAGTACTAATATTTCGTTCAAATGACGACGTGCATGCGTGTGTATGTGTATGTGCGGCTGCTTGTACTAGCCCAGGCTGAAGCTGGTTTTATAGTGCTAGCCCACTGAGATACCATGCCGCAGTGAAGCACGAATACCCCACTCGGACACATTATACTGACTCCGAGCGCAGCGCAGGGACCAACAAGTACCATATTTTAACGTCTTTTGGTATAAGGCGGTCGGGGATCGAACCCGCGACCTTCCGCTCTCCGGGCGGACGCTCTAACCACTACACCACGGAGGAGATTCTTCAAAACAAGAAGCACTAAAGTCTTGCACAAACAACTTAGCTCATCACAAGCCCCAATCCGCGGCTACAAATACACAGTTTTACTCATACATGTTTGATTATGAAAAATATGAAAGGCTCCAAATGCTTACAATACGTACCAATTACAAAATACATCTGAGAACACAGCAGAGCAATGGTGAAAAATATTAAAGGGCTACTACATTTTTTTAGTTTATTTCTAGTACAAAAGTTATTGTCAAAGTCCAAAGTATAAGACAAAGTATTCTTGCAGTACATGTGTGTATTTTAACCATCGCTGCCTTTTCATACACACTATACAAGCACTATTGCCAAACAAAGCCCTAAGTGTGAAACATGGTGTAGTAAATATTTAACCATTACTGTCATTTGCTTACACTTAAACATATTTGAAGCTTTCCTGTCAATGACATTATCCACTCTGTTTGGTATATAAATGCAAAAATAGCCAAAAGAGTGTACCACAGAAAACTGGTTGACGCATGGTAATTCGCGCATGGAAATATATCTGATTTTCAGGAATGAGGCCATGGCCGGATATCCCTGTCGCCTCAGGGAGTTCTGGGATTAATGACGTCATAAAGGATATCTTAACTTCCGCAGCAGTGACGACGACCGATGGTTTGACATTTGGATAATTTGCCTTTGCGTTAACCGTTTGGAAAGTATATATCTATTCTGTTTCAGAGTTATCTTTTATGTATTATGGTTGCCACGTTTAGGTCTGAGCTTCTTAGACTGATATTGAAGCCTCACATTCATCACGCTTCATTATCAGTAGGACAGGGGATGTTACTTTAGAACGATTCTAATATTTCAGAGCGCCTCATTGACAAATTGATTGAGGAAGGATGTAAAACTGTTGTAAAGCCAAAAATATGACACTGATCGATGATCATGCAGTTTGTAGACAAACACATCTGTCTTTAATTCAAATTTAGTTTCGAAATTGAAAGCATTGAATTTGAGTCATAAAATATCATTTCTTGCTGCGGCCTGCTTTCCAAGTATTAACTCGTGTGGAAATTGAATCATACAAATATCATTTAAATGCTGTACAAATGTTTGCTTGAATTCTTGCTTTGGTTTGGGGTTTGTACATTAAAAAGCCATTTAGCAATTAAATAACTCTGATCCCTGAGATTACAAACAAACGTGGGTGACACTTACATGAGTGACATAGCACATTAATCCATGTTTTGCTGATGCATATAGTTTATTTATTAGCTGTAAGTTGACTCCATGTCATGATTGTCAAACAGTTCTCCTGCAGATGGTCGAGTAGGTCAGACATACAACAATTCAGTTAGACACCTCTTTCAGGATGTCTTATTATAAGAGTTTGTCGAACTGTCGATAGCGGTATTGAAACAATAAACCAAGATCAAGATCTGGTAATTGCAAATTTGTTCACCAACCAAGAACCACTTTTAATGCCCCAATAACTTCGCGAACACAATACCTGCTTGCTTAAAAAATCGTGAGTGTTACATCAGTAAGTTTATATTTGCGTTATTTTGTAACTGAAATCTCTAATGCATTCCTAGTAAATCATTGTATGTTATATTTACTATGCAGAAACAACGGCTACCCGTGAAACAAAGTCTACCCGTGAGGAATTGGTCTTCAGCAACCCATGTTTGTCGTAAGAAGCATCTAACGGGACTGGGCGGTCAGCACTGTTGATTTGGTTACTCCATTCCATATGGTATCCCAGTTATGCAGATCGATGCCTGATCAGTGAATTGCCAGAATTTACATAACGACAACAACAGCATCAACAACATAACAAAACAAACAACAACAAAAACTGACAAAATAACACAGAAATGATTTACTTTGAATTTTGATGTAAAGCAAGTTTTGTTCATCTGGTGATTTTTTTCCCAGAAATCTTTCTGCTTGAATCTCTAAACATTATTCTCTCTATTAGGGTCGTGTTTCTGTAAAAATGATCTTGCTGATGTAGACACGAAGTAAACTCTCTGTAATAATATAAACATGTATTAGGACTTTCTACACCGCCTCCAAGGTTGCTGGGTTGCCCAGTTCGATTTCAACCTATACCAGACAAAAAACGATAAAGATTATACTTGTTAACTGACCAGGCACTCAACATAAAGAGAATAGAACAAGGGCTGCTCGGCTTGGTGTCAGTAGAGAGTCTGAGTTGGGTATACATGTTGAACAGTTGCATGGTATCTCAGTGGGCAAACGTTGTAAAATCAGAGCTAGTGCGCACACAGGAACATACATATACTTGGCGTCATTAATGAAGGGTCAAGCTATTGGTAACACTATTTCTTAAAAGTTGCAATATGTTAGTTGTTTGAAATAAACAACTGAATGTTTTACAAACATTCTTAACAGTATGGAAAAAATACATCAGGCCGTTACTGTTACGTTCTTTAACGTCCGATACATTCTGTTACAAATGGCACATTTTTTATTTAAATTGTCAATGTGGAAATCCACCTGCCACTTAATATCAATGATTTGTACGTGCAAGTCTCACTGTCCATGGGAAGTGGAGGACAATACACATGCATTGATGCTTTTTCACTCTCGTTCACTGTTCAGTTACCTGTTTAAAATGTGAGTCAGGGTGCTATCGGTAGACTGTGGCAGAGATTTCAACCCAAGGGGTCCGTGGAATATGCACGTCGACCAGGTCGCCCCAGAGACACAACAGTCCGGGGTGATAGGCACACGTTTAACACTGCGTTACGTAACATATTCCTTACCGCATTAGATCTTCAGACAGAACGCTTTCATGTTAACAATGTAAGGATATCCAGGAGCACCGTTCGTCGACGTTTAAAGGCAGCCGGACTCCGCTGTAGGCGACCTGCTAGTTCGTCCACCACTAACACCACGTCACAGGCAGGTGCGTTTGAGATGGAGTAGACTTCATGGCCGCTGGAATCAACGCCAATGGTCTCATCACAGATGAAAGCAGATTCAATTTGTCCTTCCATGATGATCGGCAGATGATCTATCGTCGCAATGGAGAGCGAATTACAGATGCAACTGATGCATAACCGATTTGGCGGGGGTTCGGTCATGGTTTGGGCAGAGATAACTCCTACTGAACGTATTCCACTGCACGTGGTCGACAGTAATTTACCGGACGGCGTTATCGGGACGAGATTCTGGCTCCTATCGCAGTACTATTTCTGCAAGCTATGGATTGTCACTTAATTCCCTAGGGTGTTGAACGGATGGTGTGGCCAGCATGCTCGCCAGACCTCAACCCAGTTGAGCATGCCAGGAATGAACTCGATCCAGCACCAGTGGATCTCCCAGGACTCCGCAGAGCTCTAGTAGAGGAATGGAATGCGATTCCGCAAGCTTTCTTTATGAACTTGATAAGGAGCATGAGAACAAGGTGCACCTGTGTCTTGGACGCGCGAGGATGGTACACAAGATTTTGAATGACCGAGTGCTTCATGTCTGTCATTTTCATTTTGGGGGTTGGTCTATACAACTGATGTTTGCTAGTGCTGTTTGAACTTTTTGTCTGTATGTCACGATGTGTCACGTTTGTCAACACATTAAACACTCTTAGCTCTATTGTCCCTAAGAATCTTTCTTTTATATGTGCTATATATCATTTGATCTTTTAATAATGACGCCAAGTATATATCGTAATTGCAACATCAATCCTATTGATCCCACCTCACCTCACCTCATACTTCCAGGTGTTTAAACAGATCCACAATAGTATTACCCGCAGATACAGATACCTCAGTCTCATGCACTGGATATTGGACTAAGATTCAACAAATACGTCCTGGTTGTCGATTAGTAGAAATGCATTGAAACGTAGAAGTGGTTTGAGCGGGATCAAGTACAGTCTTGAATAGATTACCCCATCTGCATCAATTACTCAGATGTACCTTTCCTGAACGACCGCTGATAGTTTTGTTGTTGAGAACACGATCCAATTGGAGCACTACGTCCATTACGACATGGGCTGCCAGTTTTGACAATCGTTCCAGTTTTCTTATGCGCGCGATACAGTTCTCAGAATAATGTAAATGTATGATCTACTGAAAACAGAAAATGACATTTGGGATTGAGTCAAGAACAAGATCAGAAACAATGCATACATTTCGAAAAGTGCTTTACATCAGAGACGAAATTTAAAACCACACTTTTGTCCTTTTGTCCTTGGGAAAGCGAAGCGACTATTAAGAGAGCCTTGCATGTGGGGATCGTATCTTTCTATGCCTATTTCTTTGCAATTTGTGTTGTCTAATACAACGCTCAGCAACATTCGAGTATTTTCTCGACAGTCTGTGGATAGGTATTAACCGAAACGATCACCCATGTACAACTACACATAAGCTACAAACATCGACCCCCCTCATTGTCCTACCCCACCCACAAAGGTCAATGTGGATGGAAAATGTTATAAGTTTGAATTGTACGGTGGGGATAGCCTATGTCGGAGTGAAGTGGTCTTTTATTGGAAATATTTGTCATCATGTTACAGCATGACATGCAACAAGGCAATAAGCACACTTTCGTCTCATTTGTTCCAGGAGTCGATGACACAATGGGTATTTATATAGTCCATCCCAAATGTATGCTCTTTGTTTTTCCCTCGATCATTGGATGTAAATGTCAGCAGCACATCATAGTCTCAATCTCAACTCTGGGGATCATACAACTCTTGCTGCCACTAGGCGCATCGAGTTAATGTGACTTCCCCATCCTTTCGAGGTACCCATTCACAGCTTGGTGGACTGGGACACATAGTCACAGTACGTTGTCCAAGTTTACTACACGTTGCTGTACCCGCAACTAGGTGTTTGCACGTATTCATGTGGCCACCATCTGGTCATTTACGAGCCCACGAACCCGTACTGTACACTAGGGGTTGTGACAACACTGAAAGAGTCTGCACACAAAGTTGACTCCAAGGTTTTAACAGGTGGGCTCGATCCCTACTCCTCCAAGCTTGCTGGATAACTAGCCTGGCGCCTTAGACAGCTCGCCCACAACGCCCACATAAAAATCATATAAAATGACTGCTTTTGTGCTTCTACTAATAGCCACTACACTAGCCAGTGAGTAAGCTCATTTTGATGGTTTTAAATATAAAATAAACGATGAAACAAGACGGCAGTCATTCTCCTCCATTATGATCAATGACCATGGCTTGTCTGAGTTAATGTGACTTTCCCATCCTTTCGAGGTACCCATTCACAGCTGGCTGGACTGGGACACATAGTCACAGTACGTTGTCCAAGTTTACTGCACGTTGCTGTACCCGCAACTAGGTGTTTGCACGTATTCATGTGGCCACCATCTGGTCATTTACTGTACACTAGGGGTTGTGACAACACTGAAAGAGTCTGCACACAAAGTTGACTCCAAGGTTTTTACGCCCGATCACAGGTGGGCTTTATCCCGGCACCTCCAAGCTTGCTTGATCACTAGCCTGGCAAATTAGACAGCTCGCCCACAAAGCCCCCATACAAAATCATATGAAATGACTGCTTTTGAGCTTCTACTACTAGCCAGTGAGAAAGCTCATTTTGACGGTGTTAAATATGAAATATATGATGAAACAGGAAGGCAGTTATGATCAATGACCATTGTACGTATACTGTCCCACAGAATAACCCTGCCCCGGAAGGGGCATACATCACAAACACATGGAAAGTTCAGTTAGTTGGTCACCTGTGAAAAGGAAAAGCGGAAATGATAGACTGGATAAGAGGTCATTTTTGTCACTGATAGGTCAAATTGGAAACTGTTCTCTCCTGTCTAATCATAAAGCGACAGCTTTAATAATGGCCTCAGATATACAGCTTTCATTAAAGTATATTATTCTTCTTCAGCTCCTGTTTTGTGAAATGCAAGACACAAAATGCTGTGATTGCTGCAACGACACTCCTACAATGAAGGGAAACTCATAGTAACATATCTGGAACAACATTAAATTGTAAATTAAAATAAGATATTCACCTGAATCTTTGCAGGCTGTACACTAGAAGATAAATATATAGAACTGGTTAACATGAAATCCAACCTGTTATAATGAAGTGCAACACGTTATCCTTGACATTCGTTACCTCCTTAGAACCAGTCACATAAAAACATGGATTGTTGTTTCGTCCATATATTGTTATAAATGAAAAATCTATGCCAACATGCCCTTGAACTAAAGTAAGGAGTACTTACACATATATTCAGGTCAACAATATAAATTAATCACCAGCCTCGCCTTGCTGCTACAAAGGTACTTTGATTATGAAAATGTGTGAAAGGATTATAGTTTTCATTACGTGTGCGTTCCAGTAAAAGGATAAGTACATAAAGTGTCAACACCAGAAAAAGATCCCAATTGAGCCTAAAAGGCAGAGCAACAGCGGAAAACCACATCAAAAGACCAATGGAAGTCAGCGAGGACAGAATCAACTTAACATTATAATCCCGGGACAGGCATTATTGTCAAACTGAGGTCTAAATCTTTCACTTAATCAATTAACTAACTTGAAATGTCATTCTCTCACACTAAAACATACACGTGGCCTCAAACAGATATATATTGGAACATAGAAATCCCTTCGGGAAGCAGTCTTCCTCTTGAAGAGCATTCGTCAGAGAACTGGGTGACAGATGCTAGTTCGGGTATGGAGCAAAATACTTCCTTCAGGGGGAAATGACGTCATTCACGACATCTAAACTTCGTCAGAAGTGATGACATAGGTTTACTTTGATTGGACAATTGAGATAATTAGCCTAAGCGTTATCCGTTTTGAAGCTATAGGGTTGTACTGTTTTTCTGTATCATGGCTGCCACGTATCAGGTTTTAACTACTTATACTGGCACAGAAGCCACAAAAAACATGGATTATCAGTAGGAAAGGCAATGCCACGTAGGATCCAGTCTGATATGTCAGAGCCCATTATTGACAAACTGATTGAGGGAAGATGTATTCATGAATAAAGCAAAAAAAATATTACACTGGCGGATGGTCATGCACTTTCCAGAACACGCATCAAACAAACTCATATCTGTTCTTAATTCAGAGTTAGTTCCAAAACTGAAAGCGTTGAATTGGCGTTCTGAAATTTCTTACTGCGGCCAGTTTTCAAAGTATTGATTCGCGTGGGAACTGAGTCATGCAAATACGACTAATGCTATACAAATGTTTGCTTGGATTCATGCTCAAACATCGGTTTGTACATTAAAAGGCCATTTAGCAATTCAATAACTCAGTTCACGGTAGTTAAAATCAAATCAGATTTACTCTTCAGTGAGTGACCCAGCACATTTTTGGAGATAATTATGGACTGTTCTGTAGCGATTTAATGACTCAGTGTTGTGTAGTTGAGTGAGTTCAAGACACTCCATGTTAAGACTCAGTCAGGTGTCCTGACAATGACCATGTTAAAACATACTGAATACATCTAGATAGGTCAGTATATTCATTCTTCTAGACTCACGTGTACTTGAGGTGGAACTTGTTCCGTATATGATCTTTCATTATTGTGTGTTTACTGGTCCCAAGTAGTAAAATAGAACAAAGAATATTTCTTACAATATCAAGTATATAAATATTTCAATACATGTGCTATTTACGGAACAGAAACACTCTTTGTCGAAAACGTTTAGTTGCCACTGTAATCTCCAAGAGTATTGACATTGTAGACTCAATGTCTCCAATAATATTTTGCATAAAATGTCGTTTGTATATGAGATGATTGTGTCTAAGAAATTGATAGAACATTGGGATAGCGGTTGAAGCGCACTCGCACACACACTCAGATACTTACGCACACACGTGTTCATGCACGCCGCTAAAAAAGTGCAATATTCGTGAACGCGACGCTAACTCTTTTCACCTCGTGTGAAATTCCAGAACGTTTAACACATTATGAACAGTATGAGCAGTAGCCTGTGTACAGATACGATAGCTCCCTACACTGAATGTTGGATAAAGATTCGACAAATTGCACTTGAATTACGATTGGCAGAATTGCATGATGCGCAAAGTAGAAGCGGCTTTGATGGGATTATTACGATTAGTCTTGAATAGATTTCATCCATCTACGCCAATTACCCGGTTCGATTCCCCACATGGGTGCAATGTGTGAAGCCCATTTCTGGTGTCCCCTACTGTGATATTGCTGGAATATTGCTGAAATATAACTATACTCACTCATTCACTTTCTCACTCACCGATCTTACTCATACTCAGCCAGCCTTATTCGCTCTCACCTTCCCTCCAGAACCCTCACCTCAACCATGAACTCTCGCCCGATCACTCAACCATGAACTCTCGCCCGAACCTGTTGTCAGGAATCAACCGTCATTAAACGGCACCTCCCATTGTCAGTCATGTTACCTTGACAACCGTCACTCAGGGTCATAGCTGAACCGTCACTGCTACATGTTGGTCCCCTTCAGCAAGGATGCACAGTCGCCAACAGCAGCGTCTGAGGTGCTAGGGATCAAGCATTATACCTGTTGATGGATAGAGCGTTAGCATCCTTCACAAGCCAATATGACGCGTATTACATGAGTCGCCTGACTACACGGTACCGAATGAGACTGAGGAAACATTTCATGACTGCACATTTCAGATGTTCTTTTCTTCTATACATTGTTGTAGTTGTTAGGTCACAGATGTAGAAAGTCAGGAAATCCGTTGGGAATTAGTTGAAAAAATACACTAAATATCCGGTCTTCAAACATGAAGCCTTCTCACACATCATTATTGGAGGCTTTTGATGAAGAAAAGCAATCCTCATTGACCATGGTAGATCCCGAATATTTTCATGTGCACGCGTTCAGGGTTTAGTAAATGTAAGCTGTTCAGGAAATATACTCATGCCAATAATGGTTTCACCCCCTTCAATTTTTTTATTGGAGAGGGAGTGTGGGGTGGGGGTGAGGGTTAGGGGTGGGGTTGGGGTGGGGAGGGGGGTGACAACCATTATTGGCATGACCATTGCCTATGATGTCAATTGTTGGACTGCCTGGTCCAAAGTCCATTGTTACACTCATACAGTTGGAATATTGCTGACTGCGATGTTAAACAATACACACACGAACATATGCATCAATGATACCTCGTTCACCTTAATGCTATTTCACACACGCGCGCACGCACGCACACGAATAAATGCTTACTGACTCACTATATCAGCGATGATGAACACAAGAAAACAATTTTCAATTAAGACAGACATTGTGGGAAACGTGCATTTATATTTTCGAACAATCCTTTTTGTATCCAGAAACGACTCATTTCACCGACATGCTTGTGTCAATTCGTTGTTTCTAAGAAATATGAATACAAAACATGATCAGTCACTCTCGACAAGTAACCCAAGTCACGGCAAGACGACAAGTCATCACCAATGCACAACTGGCTATAAGCTAAACTCATCGACCACCTTCGTGTCCCAGTAATAAAAATCAATGAAGATTAGAAATAGAACGTTTTTGGAGGTTCCACTTGTCATTTTTCACAAATATTGCCATCATCTTCCAGTATGACATGCGACAAGTAATAAGCACACTTTCGTGATCATGAAAAATGCCGGCTTTTGTTCTTCCACTGAGAGTTACAGAGGCCACCTTGGAGGAAGTCGCTTTCTATTCATTATGTTACATAACCGTTACATTGCTCGTTTTTCATTTTCACATACATGCATGCTGATATGGCTGCAACCACCCTCCCTTTTCACCATTACACACGAAGCTATGCTATAATTTTCTTCAAACAGTCCGTCAAGACAATTTACTTGTGTAGTTCCTTAGACGCAAAGCCTTCCACGGTGAAAACATTGTCACTACATTATAATAGATTCCCTAGTAACTCCTTAATTCGGGATCACCTTGAGTCTTCACACATGTCTCAACACTTTGTTAGGCTAAATAACGCCATATTCAAGTTAGAAAGAGGAAATTAGTACACAAACTACTTTGAATTCATGCAATTGTGTCCCTTTAAGACCAGCGATTAATTGAATGGTTCCCAATTTAAAGCAAATAATTATTTTCGTTGGCATTCCTGCTTCCGACAGTGAATCCATACACAGATTACGAAAGAACATGCAATTCTAAACAAAAATAAGTCGTCAGCGCAGGGATGATGGTGTGCCAGATGCTGAAATCACACCAGTAATTGTATCGTTAGCGGCTATCCACGATGTTTATTGGTTTCATGCCCAGAATACAACCGAATATACGTTTGGAAACCATGATCAGCATATCCTGGTACTGATCAATGACTGTACTGTGCTGTGCCTTTGATTCTTCCGTACAACGGTACCCATGAAACCATGGATCCTGCCTATTGCCTTTGTCATTAAAAGGCCTCTGCCAATATGCCTTCAACTGAGAGAGTAATTTCACACAAAGTACTATAACAACTAATCTTATCTTCGCGTGATTTCAAATTCACAAATTGACACATACATGCATGGTTATGAAAGGTATCAAATCCTTACAGGCAGTCTTCCAATTACAAAATACATATAAGACGTCAACACGAAATTGGGTGGACAATGGTGTAAAAAAACATTAAAAGACCTCTCAAAAACAGTGACAACAAAATCATAATAACAGTATAATCCTTGTACACTCACTATTGTCAATCAAAGACCTAAGTATGAAACTAATTATTATTGTATCATACATTTAACCATTACTGACAATCAATCACACATACGTAAGGCTCTTCAATCGATGACACTTTCAGCTTAAGTAGATTTATAAATGGAACATAGAATCCCTTAGAGATGGAGGCTTCCTCGTCTGACGAGCATTTGTCAGAAAACTGGGCCACATTGGCTAATTCTGGTATGGCAAGAAATCCTTATTTCGGGAATGGATCCCTGGCCGGATATTCCTGTCGCCTCAGGGAGTTCTGGGCATTAATGACGTCATGAACTGCATCTAAGCCTCTTCACGAACGACGACAAAGGTTTGCTATGATTGGACGATTTGAATAATTTGCCTCATCATACACTGTTTCGAAGCTATAGATTTATATAGTTTATAATGTGAGATTCTCTCTATCATGTTAGCCAAGTATCAGGTTGCAGCATCTTTGACTGACATTGGAGCCACAAAAACATTTATCACGCTTCATCATCAATAGGAAAGGCGATGCTGCTTTAGTACCAATCTAATATTTCAGAGCGCCTCATTGACAAATAGTATATTGATTAAGGAAGGATGTAAAATGTCGTAAAGCAAAAACTCCTGACGTTGATGGATAATCATGCAATCTCAAGAATAAATATCAAAGAAAAAAAATCAAATCAGAGTTAGTTTCGTAATTGAGAGCATAGAATGTGTGTTCTAAACCATAATTTGTCGTTGCGGCCTGCTTTATAAGCATTAATGCGTGTGGTAAATGCTTCACACAAATGTGATTTCTGCTGTACAAATGTTTGCTGGAATTCTTGCTTGGCCATGGGTTTGTATATTAAATATCTATTTAGCAATCCAATAATTCGTATGCCTAAGATTACAAACAAATGTGAACTGCTATTAAGTGAGTGACCCAGCACATTAACCCAAGGTTTACAGATGATTATAGTCATGATTTAGAGACAGTTCTCCTCTAAACGATCGTGCTGGTCAATTCAGTTAGACACCTCTTTCAGGATATCTAATATAAGTGTTTGACAAAATTATCGATAGTGGTATTGAAACAATAAACCAATTCCGGGCTTTTGGTATCAAGATCTGATTTCTATGCACATTTGTTTGCAAAACACGAAGCAGTTAATGCCCCCTATACCATCGAGAACACAATCCCTACTTGTGTAAAAAATCATTCGGCTTGCCAAGTTTAGATTTGTGTTATTTTGTAAAGGAAATGTCTAATACATTCCTGTTAAAACCACTGTGTGTTATATTTACAATAAAGAAACAAAGGCTACCTGTGAAGTTCCACGTTAGAATTGGATTTCAGTAACCCATGCTTGGCGTAAAAATCAACTAACGGGACTATGTGGTCAGCCTTGCTGACTTAGTTGCTCCACATCCTTGCATCCCAACTGTGCAGATCGATGCTCATGATGTCAATCACTGAAACGTACGGTCAAGACTCAGTCACATGCTACCATCACCTAACTGAAGATTGAGGTATTAAATAACAAAGAAAGAAAAAACAAAACAAAAACAACCAGAAACAATGGTATTGAAAGGATGACGCCGGAAGTTAAGTTTCATTGTGCTTGTGTATTTTTCCAAGATATCCAAACATTAGTCTCTCTGTTAGGGCCGTGTTTATGCCAGAATGTTTTCGCTGCTGAAGACACAAACGAAAACTTCACTGTAATACTATAGACATGTGGCAGCGTATCCGGTTTGATTCCGACCTGTACCAGACAAAACACGTTAAACTTGTTGTTTACCTGCCAGGCACTCATCACAAAGAGGACAGACCAAGGACTGATCGGCTTGGTGTCAGTATAATCCGTCTGAGTTGCGTATATATGTTGACCTGTTCCATGGTATCTCAGTGGGCAAACGTTATAAACTCAGCGCTACTGCGCACACTGGCACACACACAATTATCGGAAGTGCTGCATCAAAGTCATTGATCCCACTTCACCTCATACTTCCAGATGTTTAAGGCATCATCAGTAGTATGACCAGCAGCCGAGTTACAGATACCTCAGTCTCTTGCACTGGATATTGGACAAAGATTCGACAAATTTGTCCTGATTGTCGATTGTCAGAAATGCATTAAGCGGCAAAGTAGCATCGGCTTAGGTGGGATCAACAACAATCTTGAATAGATTACTCCGTCAGTATCAATTACTTACAATTAGATGTACTTTTCCTGAACGACCGCTGATAGTTTTGTTGTTGTGAAATTGATACAGTTGGAACACTACGTCCATAGCTACGATGTGGGATGCCAGTTTTGACAATTCATTCCTGTTTTCTTATGGGGGCGATACAATTCTCAGAATAATGTAAATTTATGATCTACTGAAAACAGCAAGTAACATTTGGAATTCAAGCAAAAACACGGTGACCATAAGATTTTGGCTTTCGTTAGAAAGAATGCATACATTACGAATAAAACGAAATCGAAAACCTCACTTTCGCCTTTGGGAGAGCGAAGCAATTATTAAGAGTGTCTTGCATGTGAGGTTTGCATCTTTCTATGCCTTTTTCTTTGCAATTTATGTTGTCTAATACCACACATTCGATCAATTTCTCAGCAGTCTGTGGATAGGTATTAACCGATCACCCATGTAGCCATAATCTACAAACCTTGACTCCCTCGAGGTCCTACGCCAGTCACAAATCTCAATGTGGAGGAGAAATGTAATAATCTTGGATTGTCCGCTGGGGATAGCCTCCGCTGGAGAAATGTGGTCATTTATCACAACTATTGCCATCATGATACCTTATGACATGCAACAGTGCAATAAAGCACACTTTCGTCTCAACTGTTCCACACAAACGCCAGGAGATGATCATCAAAATTGATGACATTAAATCAAATAAAATGACTCCTTTTGTGTCTTTACGAACAGATCCTACAGTGGCTAGTGAGAAAACTCAACTTGGCAGTGTTAAACATGAAATCTATGATGAAAAAAACCCGATGGTCATTCTCCTTTATTATGATCAATGACCAGGTTTGTACGTATACTTTTGATTAGGTAATGCAGATATCACCAGGTCATATTTCCAACAGTGGGTGACGATTACACAATGCCATTTAGAAAGTGGTCAAATGTAACATATGTTATTTGTTATATTTCGGAATACACTTTCTTAGTAAAGTACAAATTCTAGTACTTTTTTAGTTGAGCCCCATTCGGGATTCGAACTCACACCCTCAGAGTCAGGCACCTAATCAGTGTGTGTCATCCATCACAAACACATGCAAAAACAGACCCGGAAATGATACAAGGCAAAGTGCATAGAATATCACTTTTGTTACTGATGCATATACATGTTGGTCCAATTTGAAATTGTTCTCTCCTGTGTAATCATAAAGGAACTGCTTTAATTATGTCCTGAGCTCATCAGTTTTCATTAAATTCTATGATATGTTCTATGATCTATGAGATTTTCAACTTAAGGACCATAGAAATCCCCAGGAGAAACAGTCTTCCTCGTCTGAAGAGCATTCCTGAACTCGGGTATGGAGAAAAATCCTTCCTTCAGGAATGAGGCCATGGTCAGCTATTCTTTATAGCTTCAAAACAGTTAATGCTAATGCCAATTATGCAAATCGTCCAGTCATCGCTAACCTTTGTCGTCGCTGCTGAGGAAGTTTTTACATCGTGTATGACATCATTTATCCCAAGGTGACAGTTCCACTGTGCTATTTGTATCATGAATGCCATGCATCAGATTTTAACTTCTGCTACTGGCACACTTTTTTTCACACTTCATCATCAATAGGAATGGCAATGCCACTTAGGATCCAATCTGTAATTTCAGAGCGCCTCATTTACAAATTGATTGAGGGAAGATGTAATAATGAATAAAGCAAAAATATGACACTGATGGATGGTCATGCGAGTTCCAGAATAAGCATCAAACAAGCTAACATATGTTCTGAATTCAAAGTTAGTTCCAAAACTGAAAGCATTGAACTTGTGTTCGAGAATAAATTTCTTACTGCGGCCAGTTTAAACAACAATAACGCACGTTGGAACTGATTCATTCAGCATCAATGCTATACAAATGTTTGCTTGGATTCATGCTCAAACATCGGTTTGTACAATAAATGACCATTTAGATATTCAATAACTCAATTCACTGTAGTTAAAATCAAATCGGAGTTACTCTGAAGTGAGTAACTCAGCACATAAACTCATGCTTTGCAGATAATTATGGACTACTTACTGGCGGTTTAGTGACTCAGTGTTATGTAGTTGAGTGAGTTCAAGACACTCCATGTTAAGACTCAGTCAGTTGTCCCGACAATTACCATGCTGAAATTACTAAATCCAACTAAATGGGTCAGTACATTCATACTTCTACACTTATGTGCACTTGAGGTGGAAATTGTTCCGTAAACTTAAAATCGTGAATTCCATTATGCTTAATCATTATTGTGTGATTGTATGTCCTGGGTTTTAAAATAGAACAACAAATATTTGTTACAATATCGAATACACAGTAGTAGTATTTATTTCAATATATGTGCTATTTACGAAACAGAAACTCTCTTTGATATTGCGTTTTGTTTCCACTGTAATCTCCAAGAGTATTGACATTATTGACACTGTCACAATGTCTCCAATATTATTCTCATTCTGATATTGTACATCATATTATTTTGTCTAAGAAAGTACTAAAACATTGGAATAGAGGTTGAAGCGTACTCGCACACACACTCAGATACTCACGCACACACGTGTGCATGCACGTCACAACAAAAGTGCAATATTCCTGAACGTGACGCTAACTCTTTTCACCTCGTGTGAAATCACCGCACCCAGTATTTCCAGAATGTTTATTATTAACACATTAAGAGTGAGTGAGTGAGTTTAGTTTTACACCGCTCTCAGCAATATTCCAGCTATATGGTGGCGGTCTGTAAATAATCGAGTCTGGACCAGACAATCCAGTGATCAACAGCATGAGCATCGATCTGCGCAATTGGGAACCGATGACATGTGTCAACAAAGTCAGCGAGCCTGACCAACCGATCCCGTTAGTGGCCTTTTACGACAAACATAGTCGCCTTTTATGACAAGAATGGGTTGCTGAAGACCTAATCTACCCCGGATCTTCACGGGTCAACACATTAAGAACAGTATGTGCAGTAGCCTGTGTACAGATACGTCAGCTCCTCGCACTGAGTGTTGGATAAAGATTCGACAAATTCCACTTGAATTTCGATTGGCAAAAATGCACGTGACGCATAGTAGAAACAGCGTTGATGGGATTATTATGACCAGTCTTGAATAGATTACTCAGATGTACTTTTTCTGTACAGCCACTCATTTTTATTTAGTTTTAAAGCTGATACGGTTTGAGATCTGAATTCCTCAATGTTCATGCCTTTGTGTCTTGTGAGAGCGTTTTCAGCATCAGACGTAATGTACATTTTGGATCTAATGGAAGCTGCAACCCTGATTTGGGAGTCAAAAATGATGTAACATTACTTATTCATTCATAAAACATGGTTTCCAGAAGACTTTCGCTATCGTCATACATTTTCCTACATTTACAAAATATGATCAGTCGGTCCTGTCTTGAAATCCAAGTCACAGCAGGTACAACTACCCATAAGAGCTGATTCTACACTAATCATCAAAATCGATACCATTAAATCAAGTAGAATGATGGCTGTTCTTCTTCTACTAACATCCACAAAGGCCAGTGTAAACTGTGGCCTTCCGAGGGGGTAAAATGTGACGTCTTCAGACTCTGTAAGCCAGGCTATAATTCACTCGCCCCTCGGATGGTGCTTCAGACGCAGTGCCCCCGCAGTGGAAACATAGTCATTACATATTAATAGATTCACTGTTAACTCTTTAACTAGGCAACATTCTGAGTCATTATACATGTTCTCAACACTTCGTTATGCTCAATAAGTCTACACTAAATTTCAACAGAGGACACCGGTGCATAGGCCTCGAGCTTGAATACAAAGTTCTTTAAATTCTCAATCCTAAAAGTATAACATAAATATCTAAAATTTGTATCAAAGCCTTAATATGAGCCTTAACATTTTTTTAGATATAGGAAAGGCAGTATTGTTTTTTTGGAAAGGTAAGGGTGAACGATAATCATACGCTGTTCACTGTAAAACTACCTATTCAACGTGTACATTTCTCTGACTACTGAATTGGTTCCAAGAGAGCGCTGAAGTGCGTGATTATTGCTTCACGCCCGTTTTAGCAATAGTGGTGTGGAAAGGGTTTTGTCGCTTCTACCAAAACAAAGGGACATCAGAAGAGGGCTTCACGCATCTTTTGCCAAAGTCAAATCGAACCTGGGCCTCCGACGCGACGACAAATTGCTTTATCTCCTGTTCTATGCAACTAACAGATAAAAAACCCAAAAGCTTGCACTGTTTTCCAGGGCGTCAGGGCACGATTAAGGTCCTAGATGCTGAAACCTCATGTACAATCGTGTCCTTTAATAGCAACGATTAAGTGAATAATTCACATGTTTGTTGATTTTTATTCGTTTTCAACGGTGAATCCCTTACTAGATTACAAAAGAGTGAGTGAGCGAGTTTAGTTTTACCCATGTGGGCAATCGAACCAAGGTCTTCGTAGTGATGAGTGAACGCCTTAAATAACCACAAGGCTACCCCACAACCCCAGATAACGAAAGAAAATGCAATTGAAGACAAAATTCAGGGATGTTGAAGTGCCAGATGCTGAATACACACGTGTAAACTGTATCCACGATTGACAGAAAGAGGGCCAACATTAGCGTCTATTGAGGTTGTTTGATGGTTTCAGGCACAGAATACAAACGAATATACAAACTCACTCCATCTCATGTTCCATAATCCACCCAAACTGATCAACCATCGCTTGATTTCATAAGCTATTACTCTAGTGTCAGTGTATGGGTATGGTTTTACGCCGTTTTTAGCAATATGCAATATGGGACATATCATCGGAGGCAGTGGAGTAGTGTAATGGTCCGGTCGTGACGCTGAAGACCCGGGTTCGATTCCCCACATGGGTACAATGTGTCCCCTACCGTGATATTGCTAAAATAGGCATAAACCACACTCACTCAATCTTACTCATATTCAGCCAGCCTCATTCGCTCTTACCTTCCCTCAAGAACCCTCACCTCAACCATGAACTCTCATCCGAACACATTGTCAGCAATCAACCGTCATTACACGGCACCTCCCATTGTCAGTCATGTTACCTTGTCAACCGTCACTCAGGGTCATAGCTGCCGTCACTGCTACATGTTGGCCCCCTGCAGCAAGGATGCATTTTCGCCAAACTGCAGCGTCTGAGGTTCAAGGGATCAAGCATTATACCTTTTGATGGATAGAGCGTTAGCATCCTTCACAAGCAAACATGACACGTATTACCTGGGTCGCCTGACTACACCGTGCCGAATGAGGCTGAGGAAACATTTTATGCCTGCACATTTCAGATGTTCTTTTCATCTATACAGTGTTGTAGTTGTTAGGTCACAGAAGTAGAAAGTCAGGAAATCCGTTGGGAATTAGTTGAAAATTAGTCTTCAAACATGAAGCCTTCTCACGAATCATTTATTGGAGTCTTTTGATGAAGAAAAGCAATCCCATTGACCATGGTAGATCCCGAATCTTTTCATGGGCACGCGTTCAGGGTTGAGTAAAAGTAAGCTGTTCAGGAAATATATCGTGGACCATTGCCTATGATGTCAGTTGTTGGACTGCCTAGTCCGAAGTCCATTGTTACACTCATACAGTTAAAATATTGCTGACTACCATGTTAAACAATACACACACGAACATATGCATCAATGATGCCTCGTTTCCCTTAATACTATTTCACACACGCGCGCATGCGCGCACGCGCGCACACGAATAAATGCTTACTGACTCACTATATCAGCGACGATGAACACAAGAAAACAATTTTCAATTAAGACAGACATTGTGGGAAACATGCATTTATGAACAATCCTTTTTGTATCCAGAAACGACTCATTTCACCGACATGCTTGTGTCAATTCGTTGTCTCTAAGAAATAAGAATACAAAATTTGATCAGTATCTCTCGACATGTAACCCAAGTCACAGCAAGTCATCACCCTTGCACAACTGGCCATAAGCTACAATCATCCCCCTTCATGTCCCAGTAATAAATATCAATGAGAATTTAAAATGGAAAAATCTCGGAAGTTCCACTAGTCATTTATCACAAATATTGCCATCATTTTACAGTGTGACATGCGACAAGTAATAAGCACACTTTCGTGATCATGAAAAATGCCGGCTTTTGTTCTTCCACTGAGAGTTACAGAGGCCACCTTGGAGGAAGTCGCTTTCTATTCATTATGTTACAAAACCGAATATCATCCCCTGTAAGTTGTCAGAGTTGAAAAGAACAGAACCGGAACTTACAAGGCGAGGCAGAAAGAACAATCATCGCCTATCCCGGTTTCGAATCCTATGCACCGAATAACAGCATGCGTTTTGGATCGTGAATCTGATGGCTGCTCGTTTTTCATTTTCACATACATGCATGCAGATATGGCTGCAACCACCCTCACTTTTCACCATTACACACGAAGCTATGCTATACTTTTCTTCAAACAGTCTGTCGAGACAATTCACCTGTGTAGTTCCTTAGACGTAAAGCCTTCCACGGTGAAAACATTGTCACTACATTATAATAGATTCCCTAGTAACTCCTTAATTCAGGATCACCTTGAGTCTTCACACATGTCTGAACACTTTGTTAGGCTAAATGACGCCATATTCAATTTAAAAAAAGGACACTAGTACAGAGGCACACAAACTACTTGGAATTCTCAGGAATTCTGTGGCTTACATCGTTTAGATAAAGGAAATTCAGTATTATTTTTAAGGAAAAGTTAGTTAGTTTATTAACTGCACAGGATGAATAAAAATCGTGATGCTGTTCACTGTAAAAATATCAAAACGTGCACTTTTCCCTGGTTACTGAATGGGTTCCAAGAGAGCACTAACGTGAGTGATTATATCTTAATGACGTTTTGTGCCTATAACAAATCAAATCATGGCCTTCAACGTGACAACCAATTGCTTTACTTCCTGTTCTAGGCAACTGCCCCGCGAAAGCGCACGGTTAAGGTGCTCCAGATGCTGAAAGTGCATATGCAATTGTGTCCTTTAAGACCAGCGATTAATTGAATGGTTCCCATATTAAAGCAAATAATTATCTTCGTTGAATCCATACACAAATTACGAAAGAACATGCAATTCAAAACAAAAATAAGTCGTCAGCGCAGGGTTGATGGTGTGCCAGATGCTGAAATCACACCTGTAACTGTATCGTTAGCGGCTATCCACGATGTTTATTGGTTTCATGTCCAGAAAACAACCGAATATACGTTTGGAAACCATGATCAGCATATCCTGGTACTGATCCGTTACTGTGCTGTCCTGTGCTGTGCCTTTGAATCTTCCGTACAACGGTACCCATGAAACCATGGATCCTGCCTATTACCTTTGTCATTAAAAGGCCTCTGCCAATATGCCTTCAACTGAGCGAGTAATTTCACACAAAGTACTATAACAACTAATCTAATCTTCCCGTAATTTCAAATTTACAAATTGACACATACATGCATGGTTGTGAATGGTATCAAATCCTTACAGTCCGTGTTTCAATTACTAAATACATATAAGACGTCAACACGAAATTGGGTGGACATTGGTGTAACATTGGTCCCTGAAAAACAGTGACAACAAAATCATAATAACAGTATTATCCTTGTACACACACTATTGTCAAACAAAGACCTAAGTATAAAACTAAGTATTATTGTACCATACATTTAACCATTACTGACAATCAATCACACATTCGTAAGGCTCTTCAATCGATGACACTTTCAGCTTAAGTAGATTTATAAATGGAACATAGAATCCCTTAGAGACGGAGTCTACCTCATCTGACGAGCATTTGTCAGAAAACTGGGCCACATTGGCTAATTCTGGTATGCCAAGATATCCTTCCTTCGGGAATGAGGCCCTAGCCGGATATTCCTGTCGCCTCAGGGTGTTCTGGGCATTAATGACGTCATGAACTGCATCTAAGCCTCTTCACGAACGACGACAAAGGTTTGCTATGATTGGACGATTTGGATCATTTGCCTCATCATTAACTGTTTCGAAGCTATAGATTTATATAGTTTATGATGTTAGCCAAGTATCAGGTTGCAACATCTTTGACTGACATTGGAGCCACAAAATTATTTATCACGCTTCATTATCAATAGGAAAGGCGATGTTGCTTTAGTACCAATCTAATATTTCAGAGCGCCTCATTGACAAATAGTATATTGATTAAGGAAGGAAGTAAAATGTCGTAAAGCCAAAACTTCTGACTTTGATGGATAATCATGCAATCTCAAGAATAAATATCAAAGAAAAGAACGTCTGTTTTCAAATCAAAGTTAGTTTCGTAATTGAAAGCATATAATGTGTGTTCTAAACCATAATTTGTCGTTGCGGCCTGCTTTATAAGCATTAATGCGTGTGGTAAATTCTTCACACAAATGTGGTTTCTGCTGTACAAATGTTTGGTGATATTCTTGCCTGGCCATGGGTTTGTATATTAAATATCTAATTAGCAATCTAATAGTTCATATGCCTGAGATTACAAACAAATGTGAACTGCTCTTTAAGTGAGTGACCCAGCACATTAACCCAAGGTTTACAGATGATTATAGTCATGATTAGAGACAGTTCTCCTCTAAACGAGCGTGCTGGTCAATCAGTTAGACACCTCTTTCAGGATATATAATTATAAGTGTTTGACAAATTATCGATAGTGGTATTGAAACACTAAACCAATTCTGGGATTTTGGTGTCAAGATCTGATATATATATATGCACATTTCTTTTCAAAGCACGAACCAGTTAATGCCCCCTATGACATCGAGCACACAATCCCTACTTGTTTAAAAAATCATTCGGCTTGCCAAGTTTAGATTTGTGTTATTTTGTAAAGGAAATGTCTAATACATTCCTGTTTAAACCACTGTGTGTTATATTTACAATAAAGAAACAAAGGCTACCTGTGAAGTTCCACGTTAGAATTAGATTTCAGTAGCCCATGCTTGGCGTAAAAATCAACTAACGGGACTATGTGGTCAGTCTTGCTCATGTAGTTGCTCCACATCCTTGCATCCCAACTGTGCAGATCGATGCTCATGATGTCAATCACTGAAATGTCCGGTCAAGACTCAGTCACATGCTACCATCACCTAACTGCAGATTGGGGTATTAAACAGCAAAGAAAGAAAAATTACAACAAAACAACAACAAAAAGCAACCAGAAACAATGGTAGTGAAAGGATGACGCCAGAATTTAAGTTTTATTGTGCTTGTGTATTTTTTCCAAGATATCCAAACTTTAGTCTCTCTGTTAGGGCCGTGTTTATGCCAGAATGTTTTTGCTGCTGTAGACAAAAACGAAAATCTCACTGTAATACTATAGACATGTGGCAGCTTATCAGGACTTCTCATAACCCCTCTTCGATCGTGAGGTTTCCCGGTTTGATTCCCACCTGTACCAGACAAAACACGTTAAACTTGTTGTTAACCTGCCAGGCACTCATCACAAAGAGGACAGAACAAGGACTGATCGGCTTGGTGTCAGTATAATCCGTCTGAGTTGCGTATATATGTTGACCTGTTGCATGGTATCTCAGTGGGCAAACGTTATAAACTCAGCGCTACTGCGCACACGGGCACACACACAATTATCGTAAGTGCAGCATCAAACTCATTGATCCCACTTCACCTCATACTTCCAGATGTTTAAGGCATCATCAGTAGTATGACCAGCAGCCGAGTTACAGATACCTCAGTCTCTTGCACTGGATATTGGACAAAGATTCGACAAATTTGTCCTGAATTGTCGATTGTCAGAAATGCATTGAGCTGCAACTAGCAGCGGCTTAGGTGGGATCAAGAACAATCTTGAATAGATTACCCCATCCGTATCAATTACTTACAATTAGATGTACTTTTCCTGAACGACCGCTGATAGTTTTTCGTTGTTGTGAAAATGATACAATTGGAACACGACGTCAATTGCTACGATGTGGGATGCCAGTTTTGACAATCGTTCCAGTTTACAATACAATCCTCAGAATAATGTAAATTTATGATTTACTGAAAACAGCAAGTGACATTTGGAATTCAAGCAAAAACACGGTGACCATAAGATTTTGGCTTTCGTTAGAAAGAATGTATACATTACGAATAAAACGAAATCGAAAACCTCACTTTCGTCTTTGGGAGAGCGAAGCAATTATTAAGAGTGCCTTGCATGTGAGGTTTGCATCTTCCTCTGCCTTTTTCTTTGCAATTTATTTTGTCTAATACCACACATTCGAGCAATTTCTCGGCAGTCTGTGGATATGTATTAACCGATCACCCATGTAGCCATAAGCTACAAACATTGACCCCCTCGAGGTCCTACACCAGTCACAAATCTCAATGTGGAGGAGAAATGTAATAATCTTGGATTGTCCGCTGGGGATAGCCTCCGCTGGAGAGACGTGTCCATTTATCACAACTATTGCCATCATGATACCTTATGACATGCAACAGTGCAATAAAGCACACTTTCGTCTCAACTGTTCCATACAAACGCCAGGAGATGATCATCAACATGGATGACATTAAATCATATAAAATGACTCCTTTTGTGTCTCTACGAACAGATCCTACAGTGGCTAGTGAGAAAACTCAACTTGGCAGCGTTAAACATGAAATCTATGATGAAACAAACCGGCGGTCATTCTCCTTTATTATGATCAATGACGTATACTTTTGATTAGGTAATGCAGATATCACCACGTCATATTTCCAACAGTGGGTGAAGATTACACAATGCCATTTAGAAAGTGGTCAAATGTGACATATGTTATATTTGGGAATACACTTTCTTAGTAAAGTACAAATTCTACTACTTTTTGAGTTGAGCCCCATTCGGGATTCGAACTCACACCCTCAGAGTCAGACGTCTAATCAGTGGGTGACATCCATCACAAACACGTGCAAAATAAGACCCGAAAGTGATACAAGGCAAAGTGCATAGAATATCACTTTTGTTACTGATGCATATCAATGTTGGTCCAATTTGAAATTGTTCTCTCCTGTGTTGTCATAACGGAACTGCTTTAATTATGCCTAGGGCTCAACAGGTTTCATTAAATTCTATGATATTGTCTATGATCTATGATATTTTCAACTTAAGGACCATAGAAATCCCCAGGAGAAGCAGTCTTCCTCGTCTGAAGAGCATTCCTGAACTGGGTGACAGATGCTAACTCGGGTATGGAGAAAAGGCAAAGTGCATAGAATATCCCTTTTGTTACTGATGCCTATACATGTTGGTCCAATTTAAAATTGTTCTCTCCTGTGTAGTCATAAAGGAACTGCTTTAATTTATGCCTTGGGCTCAACAGGTTTCATTAAATTCTATGATATTTTCTATGATCTATGATATTTTATGATAGGTGTTTCAGTGAACCTCTCTTCACAGGCGATCCACTAACACAGTTTGCGCCCTTCACCCCCAAGGACATTGAATCAATTATCCGCTCTTCAAAGCCTACCACTTGCGACTCCGACCCCATACCAACTAAACTTCTGTTTCAATATCTTGACTTGTTGCTGCCAAGCATTACTAAAATTGTCAACTCAAGTTTGGAAAGTAGTGTATTTCCATCGAGATTCAAACATGCTGTAGTCAAACCTCTGCTAAAGAAACCTGATCTTGACTCTCAGAATCTTCAGAACTTTCGACCTGTCTCAAATTTATCCTTCATTTCCAAGATAATTGAGAAGGCCGTGCATGTCAGACTCAAAGACCATCTCTCTAAACATCTTCTGCTTGATGAATTCCAGCTAGCGTATCGGCAATACTATAGTACGGAGACTGCCTTACTGCAAGTGACGAATGAGCTTCGTTGTGCTGTCGACGATGGTAGGATTGCTGCTCTAGTGTTGTTGGACCTCTCTGCAGCCTTCGACACAATCGATCACCATAGACTCTTGTCCAGGCTCACACAACAGTACGGACTTGAAGGTCATGCCCTTCAATGGGTGACGTCTTATCTGTCTGACCGACAGCAATCTGTTGTTGTTGGCACTGAGAGATCAAAAGGCACTGTAATCACATGTGGGGTGCCACAGGGATCAGTCCTTGGTCCAGTCCTGTTTGTGTTGTATATCGGATATGTCGGAAGGATAACTACAGACCACACAGTTTCTCATCATGCCTACGCTGATGACACCCAGCTCCTGAAAGCATTTCATCTGTCAGATCTATCTACGTCTCTTCAGTGCATCGCTGAATGTACGCATGACATCAAGTGCTGGATGACAGGAAACATGCTTAAACTTAATGACACAAAAACAGAAGCAGTTCTCATTGGTACAAAGCAACAACTCAGCAAGGTCAAAACCGACACTTACAGTCGCAGACTCTGACGTCAGATTCTCTGATGTGGTTAAGGACTTGGGTGTCCACATCGACTCTTCCTTGACTCTGGATGCTCATGTTAACCGTCTGAGCAGGACCTGCTACTTTCACCTAAGATCCATTGGTAACATTCGGCAATACCTGACAACTGCTGCAACTCAAGCCCTTGTTCGAGCTCTTGTTACATCTAGGCTTGATTACTGTAACAGCATCCTTTCGGGCCTCAGTTCTAAACTCCTTGATAAGCTTCAGAAGATCCAAACTACTTCCGCCCGCATCATCAGCAAGACTTCTAAACGTTCCCATATAACACCAGTGTTGAAAGAACTGCATTGGCTACCAGTTAGGGCCAGAATTGACTTTAAGATCCTCTGTCTGACGTACAAGTGCCTCCATGGTTTGGCTCCCTCCTACTTGTCTGAACTCCTACATCCGTATGTCCCCGCACGCAACTTGCGCTCAAACACACAAAACCGACTGGTCATCCCATCCTACAAACTGAAATCCTTCGGACACCGATCATTCTCTTACTCCGCGCCTGTGCTCTGGAACTCTCTCCCATGTGCCCTTAAAAGCTCTGCCACAATTGACATTTTTAAGTCCAGACTTAAAACCCACCTTTTCTCAGTATATTATGTATAACTTCATCTGTAAATACTCCAGTGTAAATATTCTGTAGCGCTTTGAGCATGCCTTAGGGTGTGGAAGGGGCGCATTATAAATATGCATTTATTATTATTATTATATTTTCAACTTAAGGACCATAGAAATCTTCCTCGTCTGAAGAGCATTCCTGAACTGGGTGACAGATGCTAACTCGGGTATGGAGAAAAATCCTTCCTTCAGCAATGAGGCCATGGCCCGCTATTCCTGTTACCTGGGGATAAATGATGTCATACACGATGTAAAAACTGCCTCAGCAGTGACGACAAAGGTTAGCGATGACATGACGATTTGGATAATTGGCCTAAGCATTAACTGTTTGAAGCTATAAAGTTACACTGTGCTATTTGTATCATGAATGCCATGCATCAGATTTTAACTTTTTTCACACTTCATCATCAATAGGAACGGCAATGCCACTTAGGATCCAATCTGTAATTTTAGAGCGCCTCATTTACAAATTGATTGAGGGAAGATGTAATAATGAATAAAGCAAAACTATGACACTGATTGATGGTCATGCAAGTTCCAGAATAAGCATCAAACAAGCTAACATATGTTCTTAATTCAAAGTTAGTTCCAAAACTGAAAGCATTGAAGTTGTGTTCTAGAATATAATTTCTTACTGCGGCCAGTTTAAAAAGAAATAACGCACGTGGGAACTGATTCATTCAGCATCAATGCTATACAAATGTTTGCTTGGATTCATGCTCAAACATCGGTTTGTACATTAAATGACCATTGGCTCCCTCCCTCTGCATGCCGTCTGGGTTCTGCTGTTTATTTTGTTGACAGTTACATAGACAGATTCTTTAATACAAATGCATAAAATCGGTGATTTACAATGTGATTAGGTTGTCTGACAAAACATCCACTTGCACAGTTTGAGATCGATTGGGTCATTGGATGAAGAGATATTTACAAAAAACCGGGTCGACATGCATTTCATGCCAAACTTTTTTTTACTTATTCATTCATAAAACATGGTTCCCAGAAGACTTTCCCTATCGTCATACATTTTCCTACATTTACAAAATATGATCAGTCGGTCCTGGCTTGAAACCCAAGTCACAGCAGGTACAACTACCCATTAGAGCTGATTCTACACTAATCATCAAAATCAATGCAATTAAATCATGTAAAATGATGGCTTTTCCTCTTCTACTAATGTTCACAAAAACCAGTGTAAATTGTGGCCTTGTGAGGGGGCAAAATGTGACTCTGTAAGCCAGGCTATAATTCACTCGCCCCTTAGATGGTCCTTCAGACGCAGTGCCCCCGCAGTGAAAACATAGTCATTACATATTAATAGATTCCCTGTTAACTCTTTAACTAGGCAACATTCTGAGTCATTATACATGTCTTAACATTTAGTTTTGCTCAATAAGTCTACACTAAATTTCAACAAAGGACACCGGTGCATAGGCCGCGAGCTTGAATACAAAGTTCTTTAAATTCTCAATCCTAAAAGTATAAAAACAATTATCTAAAATTGTATCAAAGCCTTAATATGAACCTTAACATTTTTTTAGATATAGGAAAGGCAGTATTGTTTTTTTTGAAAGATAAGGGGAGAACGATAATCATGACGCTGTTCACTGTGAAACTACCTATTCAACGTGTACATTTCTCTGACTACTGAATTGGTTCCAAGAGAGCGCTAAAGAACCCAGGTCTTCGTAGTGATTAGCAAACGCCTTAAATAACCACAAGGTTACCCCACAACCCCAGATAAGGAAAGAACATGCGATTGAAGACAAAATTCAGGGATGTTGATGTGCCAGATGCTGAATACACACGTGTAACTGTATCCACGATTGACAGAAAGAGGGCCAACATTAGCGTCTATTGAGGATGTTTGATGGTTTCAGGCACAGAATACAAACGAATATGCATTTCGAAACCATGATCAGCAGATCCTGGTATTGATAAGTTACTCTGCTGCACTGCGCCTTTGATTTGTCTGTATAACCATTCCAATGAAACCATGGTTCCTGTCTATATCATTAAATGTCTCTGCCAATAAGCCTTTAACTTTGGGAATAATTGCACAAAAGTACTTGAACAACTCAGCTAGAAATCCCGTGACTTCAGATTCACAAATGTCAGGTGAGGTGAAAATGGGTTTAACGTCGTGCTTGAGAATATTTCGCTCATATGACGACGTGCATGCGTGTGTATGTGTATGTGCGGCTGCTTGTACTAGCCCAGACTGAAGCTGGTTTTATAGTCTAGCCCACTGAGATACCATGCCGCAGTGAAGCATGAATACCCCACTCAGACACATTATACCGAAACCGAGCCGACCAGTCCTTGTTGTACCCATTAATGCCGAGCGCCAGGCAGGGACCAACAAGTACCATATTTGAACGTCTTTTGGTATGACTCGGTCGGGGATCGAACCCGCGACCTTCCGCTCTCCGGGCGTACGCTCTAACCACTACACCACGGAGGCGGTCCATTCACAAATGGACACATACATTCATGATTATGATAGGTATCAAATCCTTACAGCCCATGTTCCAATTACAAAATACACATAAGACGTCAACACGAAATTAGGTGAACAAGGCAGAGCATAGGTGAAAAATACATTAAAGGGCCACTGAATATCAGTGACAACAAAATCATATTAACGGTTTTTCCTTGCACACACACTATTGTCAAAGAAAGACCTAAGTATAAAACTAAGTATTATTGTACCATACATTTAACCATTTCTGACAATCAATCACGCATACGTAAGGCTCTTCAATCGATGACACTTTCAGCTTAAGTAGATCTATAAATGGAATATAGAATCCCTTTGAGATGCAGTCTTCCTCGTCTGACGAGCATTTGTCAGAAAACTGGGCCACATTGGCTAATTCTGGTACGGAAAGATATCCTTTCTTCAGGAATGACGCCCTAGCTGGATATTCCTGTCGCTTCGGGGAGTTCTGGGCATTAATGACGTCATGAACTGCATCCAAGCCTCCTCACGAGCGACGAGAAAGGTTTGCTGTGATTGGACGATTTGGTTCATTTGTCTCATCATACACTGTTTTGGCGCTATAGATTTATATAGTTTATAATGTGAGATTATCATATTTTCCAAGTACCAGGTTGCCGCTTCTTTAACTGACATTGGAGCCACAAAAACATTTATCACGTTTCATCATCAATAGGAGAGGCGATGTTGCTTTAGTTCTAATATTTCAGAGCGCCTCATTGACAAATAATACATTGATTGAGGAAGGATGTAAACATGTCTTAAGCCAAGAAAATGTTGACGTTGATAGATAATCATGCAATCTCTACAGTAAACAGTAGTTAGTTCGAAATTGAAAGCATTGAATTTGTTTTCTAAAACATTGTGGTTGCCTCAGTAACCAATACGTTTTTTTTCTGTAAAATGAATTAGAACAGAAAACAAATATGTTTGCAATGTCTAATACATTTCTATATGATAAAAATGGGAAACGAAATTGGGTAAATAAATAAATTGTTAGTTAATTTGGTTATATGGTTTGGATAAGGTTATCTTTAGGATAATCATAACGTCCAACCAGAAACATCTTTTATGATGTCACTGACCCAAAGACTGAACGATAACTGTCAACAAACATGGTTTGAATCAATCTGTCTATCGTCTGAATATCTGTATTATAAACATTGGAAATCTGAACTATGCCAAGAATATCATTTATCAAAAATCACTGTTAAGAAATGCCGTGTACATAGCTTTATCACGTTTTCGCTGTTCATCGCACGAGTTGTTTGTTGGAACTGGATATTATATTAATATTCCTCGTTATCATAGAATTTTGAAACCTCTGTAACGTTAATGCTGTAAAAGACGAATACCATTTTCTTTTTATCTGCCCCGCAGAAATATGGAACTTCCTGCTATTATACCATCCAAATGAAATAAAATTGACTATATTATTAACAAATGTAAATACTTTTGGATTACAGAACCTGTCAATGTATATCTATTTTGCATTTATACATAGAAAATCGGCCTTAAATATGTAATCTGTAAATATTTGGCATATGCTTTTTTGTTGCTCAGGTGTAAATATTGAGTATATAAATGTACTATAAGCCTGTTGCCTTTTAAGTACCGAATAAAAATTGATTGAGAAACACATTTATATTTCAGTAATTTAATCACTATAAGTTCTATTCACGATGCAGAAACAATGGCTACTCTTGGGGATAGAGTTGGTCTCCAACAATCAATGCTTGTCGTAAGAAGCAACTAACGGGATTGGGTGGTTAGCTTTGCTCATTTGGCTGTTCAATACCATGATGTTACAATTTGCAGATCGATGTGTTCATGCTGTCAACCACTGGATTGTCTGGACGGCAAAGGACACAATGGCACTGACGTGAAGTCTCTTGTCTTCTGATTATAATATTAAGTAGGTTTCTTTCGTCTGATGATTTGTTTCCATGCCAACTGTCTGGTTATATCTACCGACACTCTTTTCTCTATTAAAATGGTTATGTCAGAACATTCTCGCTACTGCATAGGCTTACTACTACTTCTCATACCGATCCCATGATCGCGTAGATAGAGCATTGGCTCTGTCAAATTCCCAACTATGTCAGACATAACACACACACACATGCAATTATTGAGAAGGCAGCGTTACGCCCAACTGTTCCACCTCACTTCAACTCGTACTTCATGAACATTTACTACACCTATACCTCTAGACCGCCTCCGTGGTGTAGTGGTTAGAGCGTACGCCCGGAGAGCGGATGGTCGCGGGTTCGAGCCCCGACCGCGTCATACCAAAAGACGTTAAAATATGGTACTTGTTGGTCCCTGCCTGGCGCTCGGAATTAATGGGTACAACAAGGACTGGTCGGCTCGGAGTCAGTATAATGTGCCTGAGTGGGGTATTCATGGTATCACTGCTGCATGGTATCTCAGTGAGCTAGCACTATAAAACCAGCTTCAGTCTGGGCTAGTACAAGCGGGCGCACATACACATACACACGCATGCGAATATTCTCAAGCACGACGTTAAACCCAATTTCACCTCACCTCACGTATACCTCTGTCTATTACATTAGATATTACGATAACATTGACTCGATAAATTGTTTATTGGCTGAAACGGTCTGAGTAGAATGGGCTTTGGTGGGACTAGATTACTCCAACTTCATCTATTACCTTGACGTACGTTTCCTGAATGACCACTGAATTTGATACGATTGAAGGACTGAGATTGTTCTTGTGTTGTTTTTAATCATTTCATTTTTGGTTACGAGGGTGATACTTTCATCCGATATCTGTGCAAGTATAATTTCCTTGAAATAGCAGTAAGATTATGTATTCAAACAGTGAGGCGTCGTCATCGAGTCATCTTTACCAAGAACAAGCTGACCATGAAAACTTTCGTCAGAAGGAACATATACATTAGAAAAAGTGTCTTACGTCAGTCGTATATCTCACCTTTGTCTTTGGGACAGTGAAGTGGTTATTGGCAGCATCTTTCAAATGAGGATAATATTTTTGATTGCATATTTCTTTGTCGGTTATTTTTGTTGTTCGGCACTCTGGTCATGCCATCCTGTTTGTCGTCTCCTGAAACACGGTCATGATCAGCATCAGATGCATTGGTCAGACACTTCGCACCAACTACCTCACCCATGCAGCACTCATACGGTCTCTCTTACACGCCATCCACCTTCACCTATGCTCCTCCATCATCACTCGGAATCACTCACTCACCCGTCACCATAAATTATCACCCGCCCTCACGAACTTAATTCATCCATTAACCACTATCACACGCCACGTCCCACTGTCACTGGATTACCATCACTCAAGGTCATCGCTGCTGTCACTGCACATTGATGGTCGATCCCTGCCAAGAAGAACCTTTCCCGTATTGCACACACTAGTGAAGGTTACATCTGATGATGAGCAGCGTTTAATGTATTCTTCTTGGCTTTAAGCGTTGAATTTGTTATAGAGCTAGTAGTTAAGGCAACGAAGCAGAAATGCAGGAAATCCTTTAGGAATTAGTGGATAGAAACAGCACTAAATATCCAGTTTGCAAACAAGAATACTTTCCACACATCCTTAATCGCGGGCTTTTGGTGGGAGAAAATCAATCGTCAGTGACCTAAGTAGATCCCGAATCCCTTCCTGGGCACATGTTCAGACTTTACATGAAGTAAAAGGTTAGCACAAGTTCAAGCATGCTTGATACTGATGCATTAACAAAACGTTAAGGGTGGTTTTAATTTGGGCATTTTCTGGTACCCGGAATCTTTGAAGCTACATTCACGAGTTCAGTATTCAGTATTTCTGTAATTGATTAGACGAGACATCTGCATCATTATCATCCGGGATATCCGCTGGGATTCGAGCTTAGAATTAGTCTCTGCAACCTATGTTGGTCATTAGAGGCTCTTAAAATGGCTGGTGATCAGACTGAGGTCATCATGTCCTGATGTCGTGGACACCAACCAACGAATCAATCATTTCGGTGCTACAATGAGTCATCATACATTTGTGACTTTTAAATTCCCGAAATAGTTAAACTACAATGCTACCAAAGAACGACAGTGTGAAACAGCAGCACGATAACAAGCCAGTGACGTTTGCCGACTGCTGTATCTGTCAAATGTAATCACTGTAAAAATCATTGGAAGGATTGTGAAGCTTGTCCGTGAACCATTGCAATATTTACGATCAAAGGTAATTGATTGCGTCAAGCAAACACATTATTCCTTCAGCTGTACAGTAATCGTCAAATGTTTGACCTAATCGTTAATTTACCCATACGTTAAAACCACGGTCTGAATTTCTCTCAGGATGTCTATGGTCTCAAGTACTTGGGACCTGGGGGTTTAAAGGCGAGGGGATTTCCATAGTGGGCTTTGATGTCTCTACACTTTGTTAGACTTAATACGTCTACATTCAACAGCAATTAAGGACAACGGTACATCAGCCGTGAGCACGCATACAAATGGCTTTGGATTTCTAATTCCAAAACGGTCTGCCCAAACTGTTTCAATTTGTCAAAATGGTGATGTTTTTTGCAAGATAAGTTTAAATGCAAGTGAGTTTACAACACCAAGTATGCAAACAATTTATGATGCAGTTCAGTATAATTATACCTAACTGCTAACCTAGTATTACTCACTAACAACGGGTTACTACAGAATGTTTAAGTGGCTTATTTTTGTTTTACTCCGCTTTTAGCAATATCCCTAACATGCCAACAAAAGGAACACTATATATGGGTTTCGCAGATCGTATCCACATGGGAAAACCCAACCTGGGACTTGTTGCATGTTCTACCTACTTGATTACTCAACTGGCCATCATAACTTACTTCCGGGCGCCAGCGCAGGTGTAAATAGAAGCAGCAAAACCCTTTCCACGTCCATAAAAGTCTCTGCTAAAAGCAGAGTCGATTGTATAATTGCCATGAGTATATATTTCTTTCAGCAGTATAACAGCTGCACGATGTTTGTTTGTAAACAATTCGAGTCTGGACCAGACAATCCAGTGACTGTGACCATGCGATACGAAGACAGAGCATGAATCACTTTGATGATACCAGGTGTTTGCCAAAAGGTGAGCGTTTCCAGCCCCACCGTGGGCCCCTTCATGAAAACATAGAGTCTACAACTGTTCATCTGAAATAATTTGGGAAAATAGGGAATTGCATCGGACACCATTTTTGTCACTAATGCATTAACACCTGTCCCACATGATGAAAACATATGCGCACTTGTGTCCAATAGAGCCACTGTTGGTCGAGTGTGTGTGTCACCATTCTCGTCGATAAATGTTGCATGGTGGTTTGTCATCTCCCGAGAGTGTACCCATGTCTAGATTACGGGCGGATAAGCAGTTCGAAACCAAGATGCTCATGACCTGCCCCTTATAAGTTATCTGGCTGTATTCAACAAAATGCTCGTGTTTACTCAATAATTGTCCACAGTACTCCCTCTCCTCTGACGAAGATCTTTTGCCAGCCTACTTTAGGTTAGAAAATACCGAAAGGATCCCCATCTCTCATTTCTGTAACCTCCCACAGAATATTACAGACACATGCTCTTCATAAGCAGTTGAATCTATTTATTGAACATCTTCCACTTGCCACTGGTAAGATATATTAACATCAGATTTTTCAAGCTGCAAGTAAAAGTACCACAACACCCGACACAAGGATTCTTGATATATCCAAACAAGGTGAAGTTATGAGTGAGTGGGTGTTTTCGCCGCTTTTAGCAATATTACAGCAATATCACCAATATTCTGGGGATCACCAGAAATGGGCTTCACACATTGTACCCATGCGTCGAATGGAACCCGGATCTTCGGCGTGACAAGCGAACGCTTTAACAACTAGGCTACCCCACCACCCATTATGAAGTTACCAAGGCAGTGGATTTCAATTTAGAGCCTCAACTAAATCAGTATTTCAGTGTTGTCGGGTTTTCAGTTCATAATTCGCTGATCGATGTTATTGATAACAAAAACATACATATATATTGGCAAAAGTAGCTTAAAAACTAACATCGTGAGACAGCCACTGACAATTTCAGATTTTGCAGAAAAGAACGAATGGTTTCTATATGAACAATTATTTGAGTGGAATCCCCTGCATGGCACAGTGTGTAATTACAGGGGAACGACAAAGCCCTGTCTTAATGCATTGAATACAGATTACTTCCTCCATAAAAGGGAGGTAAGTAGCCTAGTGGTTAAAGCGTTCGCTCGTTACGCCGAAGATCCGGGTTCGATTCCCCACATGGGTACAATGTGAGAAGCCCATTTCTGGTGTCCCCCGTCGTGTTAATGTGGGAATATTGGTAAAAACGGCGTAAAACCAAATTAACTCACTCACATCTCCATAAAATTCAATGTTAACAGCATGTTTGGTGTCATCGCCAAGAATCAAACACTCCCACATATCAACAAAACGTACTGAAATACGACACTAAATAATATGAAACGCATTGCTTCTTGCCTCACCTCACCTGCTTCTTACCTACACATATTTTTAGTTTTAGATGACCATTTATATGAATAGAAAACACAGAATCGGAATAGAATAATTCGTAAAAGGTTTGCTATTTACATACAGTTGAGCTTCATTTCATACAATGGAAACGACCCATCATCCTTCCCCAGTATCCAAGGGGTAATACTGCAATACTGAAAGCAGCTAGTTGCCATTTTCCCTCAGTTCCTCTTACATATGTACATGCAGGTCAGACCCATAAAGATACAGGTTACCGGGAATTTCCTGTATTTAAGCCCTGGGCTTAATAAAGGAAAATGACCCCTCTCGTTAACAAATGTATACCATATAATTAAGCCCAGGGCTTAAATTTGCGAAATGCCTGTAACTGAAGAAAATTATTCTAAGACACAGTAAAATGGAATGAACTTTAATAATGATATTATCATTAATTGCGACTGCGTTTGAGTCATATGGATTGAGATTGTATATTTGAGTATAGAGTACCTGACCTCTCTTGGGACTCCGAAACGTTCTATACACGTGAAAAACTCTAACCTCACTACAAACGTTATATATGCTGACGTTCGCCCCGTGCTTTTGCAAAGGGACGTCACTCTTAACAATTCCATTTGAAATCTTAATTTAGGCCCATGGGCTTAATAACGGGAAAATATCCCGTTTTTAAGCCCATGGGCGTAATTTCGAGTGGGCTTAAATACGGGAAATCCCGGTAGAACTGATTTGCGACCATGCTTGTCATAAAAGGGTGCTTGAATGAGGGTCTTCAGCGTGACGAGCGTACGCTTTAACCAGTAGGCTACCCCGCCGCCCCGTCATTATAAGTGACTAACGAGCATGATACTCAGCGGATTAGAGTCGATCATTTACAGACTGCCGTCATTTAGCTGGGGCATTGGTGATTGCAATTTTAAACAACAAAGAGATGGAAATCTTCTTTTTCGAAAACACTTTACTTATACTTTGTCTCTTGGCACATATTCCCTCAGCAACTAATTGATACCTATGATTGACATCATGAAGATATTTCTTCACCAAACGTGGCACATAGATTGGTCTGGTCGTGAACTGGTGCCTTTTGCTAGTTACTGAAACTAATAACAGGCGAAACTGTCGGAAGCACCCTCAATTTGCCACATACATATTCATGAATTAACAAAATAGTCAAAGTCATATTCAAGTCGTGGTTTGACGGTAGGTTTTAACTTGGATCTACGTTTCTCACAGGACATCTTTTGCAGAATGTTTTCAGAAATTAGACGTTTAACGGCAAGGGGATTTACGTGTCAGACTTTATATTAGGACAATCAGTTTAGCTTCACCGTCAATCAAGGAAAACGGTCCCTCGCCAATGAGACTGAATACAGCAGCCTTTGAAGTCTAACAAAACTAATCGAGCAAAACTATAGTGTAAGCTCTCGAGTGACTAGTTCTGCAAAGTGTTGGAAAGTATTTAAGTAAACAGTATGTTGCTATTCAGGAAAGTATTTCTTCCTCTGTGTTATATACCCAACGAGTGAAGATCCGGGTTAGAATTGGTCTTCAGTAACCTATGCTTATCGTAAGAGGCTGAGTGCGGTGTAAAACAACAAACCAACCAATTAGCCCAACAACTAAGGCACAAAATATTGATGAGGCTTTGGTGAGGTGAAATTGGGTTTTACGTCGTGCTTGAGAATATTTCGCTCATATGACGACGTGTATGCGTGTGTATGTGTATGTGTGGCTGCTTGTACTAGCCCAGACTTAAGCTGGTTTTATAGTGCTAGCCCACTGAGATACCATGCCGCAGTGAAGCATGAATACCCCACTCAGACACATTATACTGACTCCGAGCCGACCAGTCCTTGTTATACCCATTAATGCCGAGCGCCAGACAGGGACCAACAAGTACCATATTTTAACGTCTTTTGGCATGACGCGGTCGGGAATCGAACCCGCGACCTTCCGCTCTCCGGGCGGACGCTCTAACCACTACACCACGGAGGCGGTATGAGGCTTTGGTATTTGCACACCTTCCCATCACGTAAATTGTTCTTGTATTTCCCTCTGTAGCTTTGTGCACGTTATGCCGTTTTGTTCATAAGAGCGTTATCTGACCGACTGTTTATCAAAACTTGTGGTGACTAGTCTGACTGCATTCAGGATTCCAAGATGTATTATGGAAGCCATGAAAGAGATCTTTCAAAGTTTGTGATCCACCTTCAGTTGTTGCCGATCTATATCCCATTTTAATGTTGTTTATTTTGTGTATTGAAATATCACTTTTTGGTTACATGCTAGTTTGGGTGTCAATTTGAATAGTCGAGATATTTTACTTTCCTCTGTCGACAGATACTTATTTATTTCGTCTAAGGTTCTGTTTTTCTTACAGTCTCGATATGACTGAAATACTGCCGAATTTACTTCAAAGTTTAACCCACTCACCAACCCTGACCGACTCGTTAATAGTGCGGTCTGGTTTTCTCTGAACCATTGCGATATTCACAAACGAAAATATTTGATTGCGTCCAGCAAACACATTATTCCTTCAGCTGTACAGTAATCGATAAATATTCGGCCCAATTGTAGTTAAAACTGCTCCAGATTTCTTTGAGGGTGTCTATGGTCTAAAGCACGCAGAACAGCGGCGAAAACTACAATAAAGGACTAATGTATGTCATCCTCACAGTTAATTCGATGTGCAGGCACTCTTGTCAAACAATGGCCTAAGTATCAACAATCTTGAAACAAATATTTAACAATTACTATCATTCACTTGCACTAAACACATATGAAGCGTTTTCTGAGGGTGACATTTCAAATTGAGTAGAAAAATATATGGAACATGGAAATGCCGTTTTTGTTAAGGACCGTTCCTCAGGAAGCTGGGCGAGAGATGCTAATTCTGGTAAGGAAAAATACCTGCCCTTGAGGAAATAGGCCGTCTCATATATTTTGGTCGCCTGATGGAGTTCAGGGCGTCATAAACTGCATCTAAACATCCTCAGCAGTGACCCTTTGCTATGATTGGTCGATTTCGATAACTTACCCTATCGTTAACCGTTTCGAAACTATAGATTTACACTGTTTCAGTCTTCGGTTTTATGTATCATGGCTGCCACGGATCACGTTTTAGTTTTATAGACTGACACAGGAGCCAGAAAGAACATTTATCACGATTCATCGTCAATGGGAAAAGCAATGTTGTTTTAGATCTGAAATCCCAGACCGCCTCATTGACAAATTGATTGAGAAAGGATGAAAAAAAGTCGTAAAGCCACAACATATGACACTGATAGATGACCATGCAAGCTCTAGAACAAATATCAAAGAAAACACATCTGTTTTTAGTTCGGAGTTAGTTCCGAAATTGAAAGCATTAAAAAAAATTTCGAAAACATAATGTCTTGCTGCCGCCTGCTTTCCACGTATTAATGCGTATTGAAACAAATACGATTACTGTTAAACACATGATTGCTGGAATTATAGCTTGGGCATGGGTTTGTACATTAAATATCCATTTAGAAATTCATTTGCTCAGAACCCTGATGTTATAAACAAAATGTGAATTACCCTCAAGTGAGTGGCCCAGCACATGAACCAATGTTTTATAAATAGTTATAACATATTTGTTTCGTTTTTAAGTAGCTCCGTGTATTGTGTCACAGACAGTTTTCCTGTCAATGGTCATGTAAGTCTGATATTTAGGTAGATACTTTTTTTTCTTTAAAGCATGTGTCAAACAATTGACAGTGTTATCGGAACAGTAAAACGACCCCGAGCACTTGATATCAAGATCCGATACTTATACAAATAAATTCGCAAAACACGCAGCACAATTGAGGCTTCAATTATAGTGCGTTTGGCTCAAATGCGGACCGATGAATTGCAATCTAACTAAAAAACTGATAAACATATAATACTCAATGAAACGCTGAACATAATCAAAACATCAGACCAACTCTGTGATTTGTTTGCAGAATTTAAGTCCTAAAATTAAAAAAAGTTGTTTAACAAACTATCATTAAAATATTGACACAGTTCACTATTTGTTACGAGGGAGGAGTGCAGAGAAAGGGAGAGCCAGGTGTTAGAGAAGCACGTGCACAAGTGCCGACAAAGTTATTGATTCATTAACCTGTGCTGTGCTGTCTCCATCCTTTCTCGCACACCCGGCTGTCCCTTTCTCTGCACTCCTCCCTCGTAACAAATCGTTGAACTGCTTCATGGTGTCTCAGTGGTCAAGCATTATATAATCTGGGCTAGAGCATACCCACAAGTGCAAATATCGTAGATGCAACATTAAACCGATTTCTTCCCCCTCACCCCACTTTGTACTTCCAGTGGTTTAACACATCATGAATATTTAGGATCAGCAGCCTGTGTACAGATATTTCAGCCTCCTGCACTGGATATTGGACAAAGATTCGACAAAGTCGAATTGATTTTCGATTGGTAGAAATGCACTGAAACGTTGAGTAGAAGCGGATAAGGCAGGATCAAGAACATTCTTGAATAGATTACTCCATCTGCATTAATTACTTAGATGTAATTCTCCTGAACAGCCACTGATAGCTTTGTTTAATACGATTGGCGGACTGCGTTCACTGTGACGTTGTGGTAGACACTTTTGTTTACCATCTTTAGAGGTACTGTAAATATATGATCTCCTGAAACAATCAGTAAGGTATGGGATCAGTGAGGTGTCATCACAAAATCATCTATACCAAGACAAAGGTGACCATGAGACAAAATGTGTGCATAATAAAAAGTGCTTTACATCTGAGACGAAATTGTATACCTGACCTTGTTTGGGAAGGAAGCAATTATCAAGAACGCCTTGCAGATGACGATCGCGTCCCTCTTGGCACATTTTTGTTGCCACAGTCAACAACGTGAACAATCTTCTCAGCAATCTGTGGATAATTTAGACTGGACCTAGCATTACAGTGCTGAACATTGATCTTCAAGCTTGAGATACGATGATATGCATTAAATGAGTAAAAGCATGATCAAGATACAGGCGCTTGTAGGCGTCAACTGCAGCCAGCATCCAATGCCCTCTGTGTGACGTATGTTTCATAATTATCCAGACAATACGGTACCAACTCATCACTTACATGACTTTCAGATGTTTTTTCAGCTGTACATTGTTGCAGGTATAGGTCGACAAAAAGAAAAAATTCGGGAATTTTGGGACTTAGTAAATAGAAACTGCTCGAAATAAGCAGTACAAATAAGCTACAAACGCGAAGCTGTACCAACCAACCATAATCAGGGGTTATCCAACAAGAAAATCAATAGTGTAGTGCAAGTGCAATAGGTTAATGCAAGAGGTAGTGGCAGTTGCCAAGATGACCCCTCAGTACAATCGTCGACCCCCTCACCCAGACTACAAGACGAGGTCATTGTAGAGTGAACATATACTACCTTTTAAAAGTTTACACTCACTTAAACACTCACTATATGTTATGTCTCTATATATGGTTTCATCGAAGATTGATTTCTCCACTAACTTAGGGGAACCAACTGCAAACCTTATGCAGATGAATTGCACGAGGACCTTGCATCAAATTGCTGAAAATATCCGTGCATGTGAACAGCTGAGTTCTGGTGTAAAGTGTTGTTAAGAATTCGCCAATTTTCACTGACTTGTATCATTTATTGAACTCATGACAATAATCTGTTCAACGTTACGAATTTGTTTTACAATATATCAGTTCATGTGTAAACAGTACCTTTAAACAGTATGGAATATTTTGCAAAATTTAGTTTAGAACAGTTGCCTGAAGTAAGTGGCTATATTTACACTAGTGAGTCTAAACGTTTGAAATGAAGTATATAATGGAAGTTCCACTGAGGACATCCTCCGCCATAGAGAAGTGATCATCCTTCAGAAATATTGCCATCATGTTACAGGTATGACATGTAACAAGGCAATAAGTACACTTTCGTCTCAACCGATCCAAACTAACGTGTGGAGCTGATTCTATACAAATTACCAGAATCAATTCCATTAAATCATACAATTTAAAATAGCTGGCCTTGTGCTTCTGCTATCACCATAGTCGTTGAGAATTCGAAAACTGCATGTCCTAAAGACGAGATCAGATGTGATAACTTATGAGGGACCAAGTACGTAGCTCTCCAGACACTGAAAATATACATCAAGTTACCATGTAGTGGTGTTGGTAGACTTGGGTTTAACGTCGTGCTTGAGAATATTTCGCTCATATGACGACGTGCATGCGTGTGTATGTGTATGTGCGGCTGCTTGTACTAGCCCAGACTGAAGCTGGTTTTATAGTGCTAGCCCACTGTGATACCATGCCGCAGTGAAGCATGAATACCCCACTCAGACACATTATACTGACTCCGAGCAGACCAGTCCTTGTACCCATTAATGTCGAGCGCCAGGCAGGGACCAACAAGTACCATGTTTCAACGTCTTTTGGTATGACGCGGTCGGGGATCGAACCCGCGACCTTCCACTCTCCGGGCGGACGCTCTAACCACTACACCACGGAGGCGGTCCAAGTTACCATGTACTATCAAGGAAATCATATGTTCATCATTAACTTGTCGACGGATAATGAATGAATGAATGAATGAATGAATTAATTAATGACCACATTCTTTATCACATTAAAGATTGCTTTTGGGCTTTTCCATATATTTCCTAAGATTGCAAGCCCCCTTACACAAAAAGCGGCGATATAACTGTGTACAAATAGTCGTTGAAATCAATTCTGTCACACTTTGGCTGTTCCTCTAGATGCAGTGCCTTCAATAGAGAACATATTATTAATACATTATGATACATTCCTTGCGATGCATTGCAATGCTTTTGTAACATGTTCCTCAATTTAATCCTCTATGGGGGTTAAAGTCCTGTAAAATTATTGTCCTCCTGAGAGGATACGTAAGTCCCAAAACATTCAGAGTAAATTTAAACTCTCCACTTTTTTAATCGTAGAATATGTGTATTTTTAATGTATGGCTAGATCTGTCTAAATTGCTGACAGCTGAGGGGATGATGTAAATCCAGCTAGGGTCCATGCAGGAAGCAAATGTACTGTAAGTCCCCGTGGTCCCTTGTATGGTGATCTACCTTCAGTTGTTGGCAATATATTGCCTGTTTTTACATTGTAGTGTCATGTATAGTTACAATGTGTTAGAGATTTAATTACCAGTTTTAAATTTCTATCTGTGATAATCTGGTTGTTTTACTGTCCTTCGTTGACAGTTTCTTATATTTTTTCCTTTAATTTTTTTAATGTATAACTTGATTTAGTCACGATATGGCAGTAATAAAATAGTTAAAATTTTAACTCACGCACACACTTCTTCAATTTAAAAATACAATGTTATCAAAGGACGACAGTGTGAAACATCAGAACGGTAATTAACCAATGCTTTTTGCCGATTGATATATCTGTCAAATCTAATCACTGCAGACATCTTTGGAAGGATTGTGTAGGCTGTCTGTGGACACGTGCAATATTCACGATCAAAGGTAACTGATTGCGTCAAGCAAACACATTATTCCTTCAGCTGTGCAATAATCGTCAAATGTTTGGTCTAATCGTTAATTTACCCATACGTTGAAACCACGGTCTGGTATTCTCTGAGAATGTCTATGGTCTCAAGTACTCGGGACTTGGGGGTTTAAAGGGGAGGTGATTTCCATAGTGGGCTTTGATGTCTCAACACTTTGTTAGACTTAATAGTCTACATTCAACAGCAAGAAAGGACAACGGCACATCAGCCGTGAGTACGCATACAAATGGCGTTGAAATTTTCATCCCCAAACAGTCTGCCTGATCAAAATGTTTCCATGCCTCAAGATTTTGCTTACAAGGTTTTCACGTTTCTTGAGAAAATGGTTATCCGGGACTGAAGAATTGTAGTCGTGTTTTTTTTTCTAGATATGTCTAAATGCCAGAGATTTATTTACCGCCAAGAATTAATAACCTTCAGTGTACTTTTAAATACAGTATTCTAACTTAGCAATTGAAAGGAACTTCGGAAATGGGCTTCACACATCTAAACCACATGGGAAAACTAACCTAGGGCTTTTGCGTGACGCCCGCTCCTACTTGACTTGATTGGGCGCCAGCGCGGGGACAACGTCCCTGTAGGTGTCCCAGATGATGAAACATTATGCGCAAGCGTTTCCTTTAAGACATAAAGAGCCACGATGGATTAAATCGACATTTGCAATAATTAATGATGCATGGTGTTTTGTTAGTATCCGACGGTGTTCCCTTGGCTAGTTTACGATCGTTTTGAGATCCAGGGCCTAGATTTTCGAAGCTCTCTTAGCGCTAAGATAGTCGTAAGTTTATGTTAATGTATGGCACTTACGACTATCTTAGCGCTAAGAGAACTTCGAAAATCTAGGCCCTGGTTCTGTTGACATACTCAGCTGTGCTGACAGCAACTGCTCCTGTTTCGTCAATAATTCGTCAGTGAACCTACTGTGTTATGGCGATTACCCAGGACGTTTGTCTGTTTGGAAGACTATTTTCTGTTTGGAAATTTCGTCACCATCTCCATAGCTCATTTCTGTAACCACTGACAGAATATATCTATCAGATAATGCCGACCTGGAAGTTCTTAAAACGACTGAGATCTGCGTTCTACAAGATATACAGTACAACCAGAAATTATTGAGAATTTAAAGATTGTAATTTTTATATTTTTTTTCACTCTAGACTCACGTATTAAATGTGAATATTAGCAGAACATAACTCCACATTCAAAGACAAGTGAACAGTTAGTATTTTGTCAAGTCACCATGAGCAGCAATGCAGGCTTCAATGCGGCGGGGCGTACTACTGATCAAAGAAGTTAGAAAGTCGTGGTCCATGCTGTCCCAATATCGGACCACCTCTTCTTTCATTTCAACAATATTTGTCAGGTTTTCCTATTGACACTTTCCTTCATAAGTCCCGAAACATTTTCTATTGGATTTAGGTCAGGGCTATAGCTTGGCCAATCTAATAATGTCATATATTGGGTCCGAAACCAGGCCTGTGAATGCTTTGAACGATGTTTTGGGTCGTTGTCCTGCTGGAAAATCCCAAAATGTACCGCTCACTGTTCATATTCCCTTCATATACACAGAGGGGCGTTGCCCCTAACACAGATATGCCACCCAACACGTTAAATTTCGGACTGTACTTTGGGTGCTGATACTAAGGATTTTCAGTTTGTTTGGTCCAGAATTTCAGTGTATTAGGAAACAGCCACACAGAACTTTTATCTGCAAAAATCACATTGTCCCAGTTAAAGTTTCTATGCTGTAAGCACCAGTTCAACCTTCGCTCCCTCTGTTCAGGTTTCATTATCGGTTGTTTATACTAGAAATCCAATTAAACATATTCCTAAAATTCTCAATAATTTCTGGTCATACTATATTATATACACGAAGACCTTCGTGAAGCACCCACTGTATATTTTTGCAATGATAGCTTTTCAACACGTACATAAAACTTCTCGTGGTGACCACGACGGAAAAACATGAGTTTCTCTGACCCGTATGATCATTTGACTCATAAAATAACGACAAAATTATTGGAATCCATTACTATTTTATCATGATAATTGCTCATTAAAGCAACCCAATGATTTTCATACAAAACTATGTCTGAACAAGTATGACCCTGGAATGTTAAATGTTGAATTTATTGGTGAATGTGAACATTCAAAATGTCATTTTCGTGTCTTACACGATTCAAGGTCAATACCGAGTGTAAACTCCATGGGACTGTATGACAGCCTACACGCCCTGTCGGCCTCCTGATCCTCTGAAGGGCAGCCTGCGCCATTCCTCGTGTAAAGCAGCTTCCAATAGGGCCAGGTTCTGTACAGGAGGATCCCTTTGTTGCACACGACGACCAGTCATGTCCCAGATATGCTCCAAATGGTTAAGATCGGGGCTCATTCAATCGTGAGATGGTGTGCTTAACTAGGTTCTTTGTGTATATAATCGATGATGCCCCGACCTATAACAGAGCCACACTAAAAAGGATAATCTAATATTCAGCAGATATTGTTAATTTATATGAATGATATGGATTCGTTTCCACAAACACGGTTTGAAGGTTTTCGGCAGAATTTATAAAAAGTATGTAAGGCAATCTCCACATTCGGATAGGCGCAAATGCGACCGTATATACTCATAGAAACAAATAAGGAAACACATGAAAGTTCAAGTGTTCCTGTATTTATTTCCAGAATTTCACTCACAGTGCAATACATATCATGTGAAGAAACCTGGAAAAGAATAAAGGAACACTTGTTCTTTCATGTGTTCCCTTATTCGTTACCATGAGTGTATGTTCTCTATTGTGTTGTATACATTAACCTTTTTCACCATTTTCTCTTGCTTCCTCGGGGCGAGTGACGGATGTCTACCAATCGTCATCAAAATGTTGATACGCTGCTATTCTGAAACATAATAGAACGTGTTCAATTAAATGCCAATTAGTTACATAACTGTGACATACGTAGAAATGTCTTGGGCTCATCTCTCATTTTGTGTGCCGAAGATTAACCTCACTCTCACCCAAAGATGACTGGTATACTTCTCGTTCGAATGCCCTTAGATTTCTAACGCCAAAGATCATGTGAATACACACATGCGATGGCTGAGTGGGTTAGATCTCTGACTTTGTGTGCTGGAGATTAGGTGCCTGACTCTGAGAGTGTGGGTTCGAATCCCAGACTCAACCCCAAATTATTAGAATTTTACTGATAAAAAAGTGTAATCCCAAATATAAAGATTCTGCAGCCAAAACTGTCAATAATCTTCCCTTTAATAATTCCCTAACGATTGATTTTTCAAGGTCCAGGTTTCATCTCATTTTCAGTAGGAGGAGAACCATCTAGTGCTTAATTATGTCAACCAAATGGAATCTACTCAATACATCAAGAGCGGTCTTTCATACGTGTATTCAAATGGAGTTGTATAGCGTAACATACTTCTTCAACCTTCACCGCAGCATTTAGTAGTTACAACTGTAATATACCTCATGTCTGACTGGACAAGGGATCACGTTAGTTTGGGGTGTTGCCCTTTACATGTAAGCGAAGAGAATTCAAGAATATGTCAATCGATTCAGTTAGTGGAGGGAAAACGGCTATTAGAGTTCAATAAATGTACTGGAGTTAATTGATATTCACAAATACCTTTGATGCGGTTATTTATTGCTTTAGTGCACATTTAGAGGCATTTGTATTGAACTTGAAACTGGATTTAAAAACAGAAATATAATCTTTGAAAAACGTTTTTTAAAGTGACTATAACCATCAGTGGGATCTAAACTTACTTCAGACAAAACCTATCACTAATGTTATTAACACAACTGTTTTCTTTTGGAGACTGTCATCTTTCAGAGCGGGTGAATCTATTTATGAAACATCTTCCTCTAGCCATTTGTAAAATATATCAACATCAGTTATTGTAAGCTTTTTGAATTAAAATTTATAATGCCATAAAATCCCCATGCCTCATGCCACAGATAATCGGTATATATATAAATAAGATAAAGTTATAAAGCCTGTGTATTTCGTGTGAGACTCGGCCAAATTAATATTTCTGGTATGCTGCAATGAAGCCGAATTTGAGTCTTGGTCGGGTGATATTTTGTTTAGAGCTCGTTGATCGGACAAAGCCTTTAAGACTTTGGAATTCTCCTTCCAATCGCCTTGGTTCCTCACTAATCAAAATTAAATGTGAATGAAATCATTGTTAAAATATTTATTACCTGAAACTTGTTTTTGTTGATACTTTCCGTAATTCGGAAACATCTTCATCATAATCCTGTCTACGAATCTGAATATGTCACACACACAAATTAAATTGTTTATGTCTTGTGAAACAACTGTGTAATTGTATTACATTGTACCTAATAGGACTAGTGTGCAACTTTAGAGAATGCTGGAACCTATTTCAAAATTCCTACAAATAACAAATTAACTTGTCACATTAGCTACCGTGAATAGTAAACATTTCCCACATGTGGTGTGCCCTCTAACAGATTTTTGCAGGGTAAAATGTTTAGGCGATAGTAATTGTCAAGCTGTTTTTCAGAAACTCCACTTTTCCTGTCCTCAGGTTTGCAGTAGTTGCCAGTGACGATGGTGCTGGACTTGTCCTGTTGCAAGGAGGCAAGAAGTTACATGAGGTTTGTGCTGGGGTTCTGTTGGTTTTTATCATTGCTTCTACAGCTTCATTTACACATCAAACATACTGAAAGATAAAGACAGATTTATGCTATGTATGTTTTGTCTCCATGATGCGTATTTTGGGTAAATATAAACGGATGGGAGTGAGGTCATTCGGCAGTGTTATGATTGTAAACAATGTTGCAGTTGTATTATAAGCAGTGAGAAATCAGGTAATACATTGCCTTCGAGTCGTCTTGTCACTACCCGTAAAGATCCGGGTTAGTATTGATCTTCAGTGACCAATGCTTGTCGTGAAAGGCGACTAACGGGATCGGGTTGTCAGACTCGCTGACTTGGTTGACACATCTCATCGTATCCCAATTGCGTAGATCGATGCTCATGCTGTTGATCCCTGGATTGTCTGGTCCAGACTCGATTATTTGCAGACCTCCACCATATAGCTGGAATATTGCTGAGTGCGGCGTAAAACTAAACTCAATCACTTGACCATTGCTACACTGTCACATATCAGTATTGTGTCATATATCATATTCGCAGTGGGGTTCATTATAAGCGGTCGCTAGCGGGTCATTGTTCAGGTTGGGTGAAGCGGTCGGAAAATCTAGCACAGTGACGTCATTGTTCCCATGTGGGGATTCGAAATCTTCAGCTGTTTCATGTTTATGGATATAGGGACAGGTATTGACTTATTGCAACATAAATGAGAAACCGCTTTCCACAAAAGTAGACTGAACAGTCTCACTGAACCATCGATGTTACCACCCACATGATTCCCATCTTAGAAATGCCGCCCCAGATTATCATCATCTGTGAAAACTTCCAAACAATTTTCACAGACTTCCCATCCCGTGACCACCTCCTACAGTTCGTTTGGCTCAAAAGTGGACCGATGAATTGCAATCTAACTCGAAAACTAATAAACATAACATACTCAATGAAACGCTGATCATAATCAAAACGAGCATACCCACTCTGTGAGGTATGTTCACTGTTTGTTACGAAGGAGGGGTGCAGAGAAAGGGACAGCCAGGTGTTCGAGAAGCACGTTCTCAGACAGTTATTTATTCATTAACCTGTGCTGTGCCGTCCCCATCCGTTCTCGAACACCTGGCTGTCCCTTTTTTTTGCACTCCTCCCTCGTAACAAATAGTGAACTGTGTCAATATTTTAATGATAGATTGTTAAACAACTTTTTATTTTTAGGACAAAAATTCTGCAAAAACCTCACAGAGTGGGTATGATGTTTTGATTATGATCAGCGTTTCATTGAGTATTTTATGTTTATTAGTTTTCGAGTTAGATTGCAATTCATCGGTCCGCTTTAGAGCCAAATGGACTATAATTGATGTTCAATAAAACAGGAAAACAGATTCGTTTGTGAAACTTACAATATCAAAGTTCAGTGTAATTCGTTACTTTATACGAGCATCCATCTTTAGTGGGATTTTCCTTGGAACACATTTCCACATGTGTCATGAAGCGCCCTATTCACTGTCCACTGCGATACCAAAGGTCCTCTCCTATCCACTTTAAAAAGAAATTGTACGATCACCACATCGGATGACCGAGGGAAGCTGTGCGATACAACGTCTGTTGTTTACATCAACTATTGGATGGTGCCGTAAGCAGGTTCTCGTCATGTCTTCAGATTATTACAAATTGTTGACAATTTATACAACACATAAGCAGTTGTTATCCCTTATTCATATTCTTCTATTTCATTGACTACGGCAATCTAGACGATCTATGATAACATTATGCACGACTGTATGATCACATGACCTGTCCTCACACCAATGTGATTTTTTTAATCGGATCAGTTTTGAGATCAAATCCTGTCTTGTCCGAAAAATATAGTGTGCTATACAGGAATATGTATATAGAAGCAGGAAGTATATCGTGAGGCGAATGTTGTCAGTGAATATAGTAGTAACATTATTAGAAACCGTATCAGTTTGATGGTACCAACAAATAATCATACCTCTGACAAAAGGACATCAATCTCTAACTAGCAATCTTGACTGCCAAAATGTGAATGATTGCCCAACGACACCCAAAACAGCCAATATTTGAAAGAAATTTAACAAACCTCTTTAACATTACCCTGACGTCAGCCAAGCTTGAGAACCTATCGATTGATGTTAACCGCTGAAAGAAGAATATTAAGCCTTGTCTGTAAGTGTGCTTCTCAAAACATTGTGTGCCAGCAGTTGTTACGCTGTTAAGCAATCATTCCTAAAGCCTCAGCCTTTGTCATTTTTCATTTCACAAGGCATGCTGGGTCTACGAATGTTGTTTGATCAAGGTTACAAGCAGTTCGGGCCAATGTAATTCTTTCCGACAATGTTATGGAAGATACGTGGAGGAGTTTTCCAAATTTTCGCATCAGTGTTAAACGTTGTGTCTGTCTTTCCATGTATACCTGTATTCTGCAACTGCGTTGCCTTTCCTTTCCCAAATCGGGCATGTTAACACTGAACCATCACAGTTTGATAGTGATTCCTTACTCGTGACCTTTATATGATCAGGAATCGTACAATCGACTTTTGGCAAATTGGCAGGGTTCTTATGGATGCTTGAAAGCTTTTGATGCCTATGTTTGTCATTATTTTACTGATTTGAAGCAAAGCTTTATTACATGTTTTTCACAGATTTATTTACACTTACGTTTGTAAGCATCATTAGTGTTTCCCCGGGCAAGGTAGGAGGTCGCAGCGCCCTGTACTTTTTATCTGCTACCTTGCTTTTCTTTTGAATACAATAATTGATATTATCATCCAAAATATTGCTTGTGTGAGATTAAACGATATATCAAAGGAGATATCGTTTTGACAGTCGATTATGTATCATGCCCTGAAGTCATCAATTAAATGACTCACAATGCTATGACGTCAAAAACATGATGTCACAATTCTATGACATCGCTGCACTGCAAGTCTAACGGCAAAACCGTGTTCAGAGATGTACAGTTTTCATTGAAAAACAATGAAGAGTGATTTTTAATGACAAATAGAATCTCACCCTCGTGTCTTCTGATATCAAATATATCAACACTCGTTGATAAAAGTCAAAATATCCTTGCCAATCCTCGGATATGTGTAAGTTTATTAACTCGTGGTGCTATACTTAATATCAAAAGACACTCGGGTGAGATTCTCTATGTAACACCTGGTGCTTTTAAGCTTCTATTTCATGTCGAAGTTAAGTGAAAAAACAGTGCTCTTTGAGTCTTTAAGAATCATACGCATGGATAACTTGACATAATATTTGGAAATCTGCTATTGTATGCCCCTTTTGAAATTCGGTCGCCATGCCCTTTTTTAATCCCGGGGGAAACACTAATGATGCTTTCAGCTCTTGATCGATGACTTCCAATTTATCTCATCTACACAAAATGTACTCGAGTGTGAATAATAGTTTGCAAATCATAATCAAAATATATTCATTTCTTCTGATATAATTTGCATATCACATTATTCTCTCAGGTCTCGTGTAACGAGACAATGAGGATTTTAGGTTAGCCCAATTTTAATCGTGTCTGCTCAACACGCGACCCCGGTTCGGGCACACACCCTACTCTTCTCACACACACCGCCCCAGTCCTATTGACATAATCTGCTAGTATAATGGCAAAAGCAGCTAAAATTCCAACATAGCCAGACACCCACAACCGATTATTTCAGGTTTTGCAGATAAAGGAAAGAATACGTTCTATATTTTACATTACAATTCATGATTGTTATTGATGTAATGCCCTACAGGGTGACACAGCGTGCAATAAACGGTGATGGTTAACCCAGTTGAATACCATGCGTAATTCATACAATACAATGTCTTATGATCAATCTTGCTACATATTCATGATTCTGCAGGAAAACGCCTACACATATCAAAATCTCTTTCAAGATATTGAATTTCATAAAAGCATATCAATTTGTATCTTACATACCCCAATGTGCCATACTTGATCACAATAACAGTTTATAAGAATGAACTGTTTCCAGTCCAAGTTTACGACAGGATACGACATGATGCCAATTCCCGGGGTTAATACCAGATTAATCAAAGCAGCATGTTGTCATTCTCCCTCATTTCTGCATAATATGTACATGCGCTGGATTGTTCAGATTCGATCATTTAAAGACTGCCGCACCTGCCGAGTATTTCTGAGTGCAACGTCTAACAATAAAGAACATGGATATTCTTTATTATTTGAAAATAGTTGTTTCACCTAAATGCCGCTCCTTGACATTTATTCCCTCAGCAAACCATTCTCATTTGTGATCGACATCATCACATATATTGAAACATAATAATGCAGAACCAGTTGGACTTATCCCCATTTTGCAATAGCCATATTCATGAGCAAAACCAATTGTCAAAGGTATATTCGAGACATGGTTTGGTGTTAGGTTTAAACTATGATTTATATTTCTCTGAGGACATCCTTTAGAGAAAGTATTCAGAAATACGTTAAACGGGAAGGGGATTTCTATGTCAGACTTTGAAGTTATATTACGACAATCAGTTAAGCTTCATCTTCAGTCAAGGAAAACGGTCCCTCGTCAATGAAACTGAATAGAGTAGTCTTTGATGGGTTTTTTAACTAAACTGATTGATCGAATTAAATTTTAAGCTTCAAGGAGTGAACTCTCATGTGACCAGTTTCGCAAAGTTCTGAAAAGTATTTGAATTGTAAAAAGTGTACTGATTCTGCAAAATATTTTTGTGCCATATACTTAAGCACAGTAAAATGTTGTGGCGTTAGAATCTGCACACGCTCAAATCACACAAATTGTTCTTGTTTTTCTCTCTATATACAGCTGTGTGCATGTTTATGATAAGATCGTTATCTGACCCGCTCACGCTCCCATCCTATGGCCATCCTACTAGTATTGACAACTGCAACGGACTGCTGTCAGCGGAATGCCTTATTGTTATGATAGTATTTTTTCGCTCGTGCTATCATTTGATATTATCTAAATAATAGCGATACAGTACATAGTTTTATCTTCTAATATGACTGATTCCTGCAATTGTATGAACAAATTAATTATATTTGATCGCAAATCTTTAAGGGTGAAACAAGAACTCACCTTTCAACCAACATACATGATGAAGTTGTCATGGAAATCTGGGACAACTGACCTCAACAAAACTAAAATCTACATAATTCTGTCAAGAAAAAATAAGCGTCTTACCAGACTGTTGCTCATTGTCTTCATTAAACATATTTATATACATGCCTATAACCTGACCCCCCCCCAAAAGATATTTCCACATAACTATGGAGTCGTGTAAGTTAAACCTTTGTAGCTCGTATTAACCAGCTTATTGCTTCGTGAATATATCCTATGACGAAAATGGCTGAGATAAACCTTGATCAAAATATGGATTACCACCTCCTCTGTTGACCATATATGACTTTAGGCATGCTTCTGATGATATGTCATAAAAATGCATGTTGTTCTACTCATCAGTGAGAACAGCATTGAGTTCTTTAAGACACATGGTGGATTTTGCCAATGGCGTCCTGGACGTGCTCAGGTAAAGACAGGGCAGGAATGAGTGTTGTCTATGGTTTAAGAAGCTGTACCAACGGTATCTCAAATGGTGCTATGATTACGTGCATGGAAGTCTTGACAGATTAAACATTGTTTAACAGGTTGTGTAAACGACATCACAAGTTGGGATGTTTCCCTGTAGTATTGACCTGTAAATCTGCCATGGACAATATCAAACACAGGTCGGCCACTCATTGAGGTACCGTTATGGACCTATCCCTCAAATGATCATGCTGTAGGACATCAATATCCACGAACCGCTCATTAGGATATTTCCCATCTTCATTCCTTTCTCGTCAGAAAACATGACACGAGCCCATTGTGTATTATCCTTGTAACGTTGTGTTCAGATCCGTGCAGATGTCACATCACCAAGACAGTTACACATTGATTAAATGTGTTAAATGAAGTGTTTTTAAGAGTTTAGTTGAAAGAAGACAATATGTGTCTGCTCAAAATCGACTCTGGATGCATACCTCTTGCAAGTACTGTCCGAGGATTTGTGTTTTGAACGTCATATCTTCGGCCACATGCATCACTTACTTTCACTGCCAGATATTGGTGTATGTTTTTGTAGTCGTACCTCAAAACTAAATATCCCTCACTTGTTTTGCATGGCATATTTTCATTACATTATGAAAGATTCAGCATCGTATAATTTGGTGCATTTTTTTCCCCTTTTGCACCAACATGCGTCATTATGCATTAGTGACTTTTTAAATTGGTCAATCAATTGCGGGATCGATGTTGCTTGAATGTAATTACAGCATGATTGTATGATTTACCAGATCCATAACAATCAGATTGGTTGATATATCTGTCAAGTGTGTTTGTGTGTGTGTTGTTTAACACCGCAATCAGCAATATTCCAACAAAATGGCGACAGTCTGTAAATAATCGTGTCTGTGTGATCTGCCGGTGAACCATTGCATTATTCGTGAACAAAAGCAACTGATGACATCAAACAAATCATTCCTTTAGCTGTTCAGTAATCTTAGAATATTTGAACCCGTCATTAATACGGTGCCATAAAACTGCGGTGTGGATTTCTCTGAGGATGTCTATGGTCTAGAGTACCCAGGACTTAAAAAGTTTAAAGGCAAGTGAATGTCCATAGTGGTCTTTGATGTCTCAACACTTCGTCAGGCTCAACTTCAATGAAAGGCAACGGTTCGTGAGCAGTGAGTAGGTGGTATACAATGTGATTTGAAGTTTAAGTCAAAACGAACTGATCGATCGGACCGTTTCAGAGTCTCTGAAGGCAGCTTACATTTTTTTATAATTCAGTTTGGTTAAATGAATGTATTCATACTGTTCTCAAAAAATTGTTTCTTGTCCTTGTTTTATGATTATTATTTCTAAACAAATTAAAATGGGTTACTAATGAGTGAGTGAGTGAGTTTAGGTTTACGCCGCACTCAGCAATATTCCTGTTATATGGCGGCAGGTTACTAATGAATGAAAACGTGTCATATTATGGCAGTGTGTGTCATAAAGATTTACGTCAGTAATAGCATTAGTCCAGCAAATACCAGAAACAGGACATGTGCTTCAGACATTTCACCACTGTGGGGAACCAAACATGTACCTTTGTACCATCACGACAGGACGCTTTACCGTCTTGGGTATCCCAGCGCCCATAGAAAGATGTCAGTACATACATATGCAGGAAAATGACGGCATCTAACGAAGTAATATATAAATAATTCATGGAGTTTGAAGTCTGACATTTTTTTACTGGCGCTGTGAGTGTTCCAGATGCTGAAACCGCATGCTCACTGGTGCCATTTAAGAGCAATGTATGCCCAAGCGTGTCACACCATTCGACATCAGCGGATCCTGATACAGGTAAGTGGCACAACTGAGCTAAACAATTGGGATTCAGTATGGAGTCTTCTGTATGTTCAACACCTAAACACGTCGACATTTTAGATTCATATATTGGCACCGTTCCAAGTTCCCATTTCAGTAACTTCGTACAGCAATTTCTGGCTCATGACAATATTTAGTGTCGTTTCGTAACCGTCCAGTTTTAATCGATGACAGTTATTACGACGATAGATTATCCGGAACAATGGATGCCGACCTCTGAATTCACAACAGCAGCTATATACCTTGTTTCATGTTTGCTTGTTCGATCGGTGTGAGACGGACAGATTGTTCAATACAGCTACAAGGGGAAAGCACACTTTTAAGACAATTTACAACTCCGTTACAAGGGACTTTAAACAGGACATTTTTAAGCATTACCACAGGAACAAAACATCAAAGACAATAAGGAAAATCAAATAAATTGACAGAAATTGTATAAATAATAAAACAACTTCAGATGCTCTTGAAATTTCGAAGCGAAAACCAATCGCAGGGTTCCAGTGACATCATGAGCATGTGTTTATGAAGCATTATTTGAATGCAATCATACGGTATTCAGAAGTGATACAGAAGACAAACATGTGTGTGTGTGGATTCGAACTCGGGTCTTCGGCGAGACGAGCCAACGCTTTAACCACTAGGCTACCCCACCATCCCGAATATATTTTGAAACACCATGTTCCGAACAGCTAGCACCTGTGTCAAGATCATGCAAAGTAAAGGCAATGACCTGAACACACTGGAACAAATGACACAAGTTAAAATAACGGACTGCATCTTGCACTAGTTTGGTATCACACTGAAATGCATTTCCAAATGTCCTCCACTTGAATTCTAACTTTACTTTGTCCATGCCTTTGGTAACCTTGATCAAGCAACTTCTGACGCTCTGTGATGAATGTTTGGTAGGAAAAGCAATTGTACCTCTGAAGTTCCGAAACACAACTGATTCCACAGAAATGTTAATACTGGAAAATCGGAGGCAACCATCTTGAAATACGTTCTCCGTTGGATCCAGAACTAGTAACTATGATGTTAACACCGGACGCATAAAACCTGGTATACCCCTCATACAATTTATATTGGAACAGCATCGATGTACCCGCCAGCCACCAGGCCCACAAGTTTCTGGAAGTTATTCATATCACGAGACTCAAACCAACTATCGACAGAGACCAAGGTTATTACATCCCTACTGCCTACCGTTAACTCAACGGTAAGCGATATTAATCTCATCTCTCAATATTTTCATTGTCCACCACATTATTGGCTTCCCCATTGATATTATCAACCTGTACATTAACGGTATAGAATTAAATTTACTCACGTACATAAATGCTTTACCCACAGTACTGTAACCTCTTTCTAAGCTTGAAAACGAAATTAGCATCTACACCGAAATGTCTCATCTATGGCAATAAGGAAGTTGTACATCCATAAAACTATCTGCCTTCGTCATAATTGTTTATTGCGTAACGGTTCTTTGTTGTATGTTGCTTTTACACAGGATTGTTTACATACAGATTTCTGGTCTACTCAGTGTTTCAACTTTGAAATCTAAGAGTAACAATGTTAATTAACTTGCTTCAGTGTGGAAACTGACACATGGCAAACACACAGCTTATTTAAAAGCGTGGACAAGAGACGAAAGACTTCAAGTCGTCAATAGTTTTATTATAAACATGTTCTCGTATCGAGTGAAGGTCTGACAACGCATATCGCAAAATCATATCATTGCACAAAAGTGCATAACCGAAAATAGTAACGAAAACACACAATATAGCACAGTGTCAGTTATGAAGAATGATCAATAGTGTCAAGCATGGTCGCACTATAAAGCATGTGGCGCAGTTACTACATAATTAGTGGATCTATAGCCTGTTTTTATATCGTAATGTCCTCTTTTGTAGTAAATGTTTTAATGCTTACATACTAGTTTTAGATTACTATCTGTGATTACCTAGTTGTTTTACTGTTCTTTCAGACTTTTTTTATGAAACAACTTTTATTGTTATAAATATATATCGTTTTAGTCACGATATGCTGAAATATTGCCGATGTGACACTCACATAATTAATTAAGCTGACATACAATCGTTCTTTTTCATGGCAACACCACAAATGCTTATAGAGAACATGTTCCCGACTATGATCCCCATGGCCCGACATTTGTCAACAATCTACAGGGAGAGAAAGAAGGAAGTGTTGGGCTACTCTGAATTAACACGCTGCATAATATCTGGATCTAAATGCATTGGCCATGCCGAATTTATTAAGGAAATAGTTGTGAGGAGAAGAAATAGAGACATTGAATCCATATTCCATAAAGTACTGATGTTTTCAGCTATGATGCAATAATAGACATTATACATGACCATGCAGAAAGAAGGCAGGATTATTTTCTCCCCGTGATTTTTAGGAGAACCTTATCAGTGAATAGAAATAGTATCATAAGAACTATCAATACTATCCCTGATAGACACGTATGGCTTTGGTGGTACCACAAAATGACCGTTTGTCTGAAACACAAGGCTTAACCAGCAATCTCTGACCAGCAAACTTGGCTGCTGAAACGAGAATGATTGCCCAATAACGCCAACCGGGCCTATATTGGAAGAGCTTTGACAAACGTCTTTTACATTGTCCTGACGTCAGTCGAGTGAAAGGCCGTATTACTTGACAAAACCCGCTGTTAAACGAATATTAGTCATGATCTGTGTCTCTCAAAACGTTGTATGACGTAAATCTTTATCCCGTTAGGCAAACATGCATTCATTTGTCACAGTTGAAGAACTGGTACTGCATTAGGAATGATGTTATGGATCGATGATTGCCTTTTTATTTGATATGCAATAAAATATTACATGTGAAAAAATAATTTCATAATCACAAACAGTGTTCCTACAACATATATTATGTATCTCAAGTGTGATTACAGGTTGGTTTGATACCCTGAAATCAGTCCGAAAATGAGCTCGGTGTGAAACCATCAAACAACACAGAAACTATGCCCTTATTAACAATTGCCCTTAAATTAACAAATTACGACCAATCAGTACAAACATATCACTATACACATAGTATCACACTGAATAGCACTGCCACATAACAATGCGTGAGTTTAGTTTTACGCCGCACTCAGCAATATTCCAGCTATATGACGGCGGTCTGTAAATAATCAAGTCTGGACAGACAATCCAGTGATCAACAGCATGGGCATCGATCTGCGCAACTGGGAACAGATGACATGTGTCAACCAAGCCAGCAAGCCTGACCACCCGATCCCGTTAGTCGCCTCTTACAACAAGCATGGGTTACTGAAGATTCGTTCTAACCCAGACCTTCACGAGCATTGCCACATAACATCAGCGAAAGCTGTAAACTGTCAGACTGACTGACTGACTGACTGAGTTTGGTTTTACGCCGCTTTTAGCAATATTCCAGCAACATCACGGCGGGGGACACCAGAAATGGGCTTCACACATTGTACCCATGTGGGGATTCGAACCCGGGTCTTCGGCGTGACGAGCAAACGCTTTAACCACTAGGCTACCCCACCGCCCCACTGTCATCAGACCATTGCAGTAATCGTCTACCTGCAGCTCTTCTTCATCCTGTGCCCTCTGTTACGAGTTGTCGTATCGCAAGCAATTAACAAAGATTGCACTCGAAGTGCTATTCATTTTTCTGTACATGTTCCTTCGATTAAACCTTCAAAGAGCATCATACAACTCTTACTTTAGTCTTAGTGAAACTTTAAAAAAAATATTTTGGTTGACTCAAATATGACTCATCATTGACTGAATGCCCCATTTTACCCTACGTTTTTTTCTGAATAACTGGCTTGCCAGTCTACAAATTTGTGATTGCGCAACTTGAGATACAGGGTACGCTAACCTTTTTGAGGACATCGAATCTTTTTGTGCAGGTTTCTAATGACAATGCAGATTGTCTTGACGCCTTTAGTTACCGTGATTCTATTTTTCGCACTAATCAGTCATGCAATGCATTGTGCACATCTTCAGTAATGCGTCTGCCATGCATCTGTATGCATTTATCGACATTTCATTCAAGCCTTTGATACAAACTTTGATGAGGAGGAAATTAATGATCACCTTTCGACCAGGTTCACTGAAATCATCATGGAACCGTTAAGTCTGACGCATGGAATTTATAATGGGCCCCAACAAAGGCAAGATCTACATAATTCGGGACTGAACGGAGTCGGTGTATTACCCAAGACAATATTCAAACGTCTGAATCTTAGCCTGGATTTCACACGGTCGCTGAACAACTATTCTGCAGCAGGGGCAGGCGAAAAGTACGAACCAATCTAGGCTTTGCAGTATCTGTAGTCCCAGTATGCTCCTTTTCGTAAATTTGTTATCAATCACAAAAGACGGAGTGGCTAACATTGTCAGACATGTTATGTATGATAGAATTGATTTTCTATTCCCAGTTATATTATTTGAATTACATACAGAATGAAGTATGCCCCAGAGAATTTAGTCCATTTTTCTTATCATCGTTAAAAGAATGAAGGGTATGTATTTTATTATCTAGTTTAAGATTACAGTGATTCATGCTCCACAGACATAAAAAATGTACTGGCCTTCATGGCTGTTTCCTGGAGTCAGCACACAGTGATTGACACATGTCCAAGATGATAAATTGGTCTGAGCAAACAAACAGGCTTCACATACATAGTCTTGGAATCAAATCCGCCGACAAGGCACGTAGATTGTATTGTAGTGGAGTTGCACTACAGATGAAGCGAATGCATATTTTACCGTAGCGTTTAAAGTTTCGTTATGTGACAAGTGGTTATGGCACAACCCAAAGAAACCAGACATATGGGTATTAAGGCACGCTCTCCTGACATGTTGTGGATTGAACAAGTATCCCACAATACTACTTTTTGTCTATTTGTTATCAAGAACGAAGTACTGAGTGGCTATAATTGTGAGAAATCTTCTGTATGACATGATTTATTTTCAATTACACATATATTTGAATTACACAGAGAATGAAAAGAATGCTCCAAAGAATATTGTCCATTTCCATTTAGTGTCGTTAAGAGTGTGAAGGAGATGTATTAGGCTTATATGATTCATGCTCCAGACGCATACAGACCGCACTGGAATACGTGGCTGTTTCCTTGTGTCGCACTACAGTGATGGATATTTACAGTGAATGTCTCAAATCAGGAAATCTCAAATGATGCAGCTTCGATATAAAGGACAAACAAAATCATCAATTTACACGAACTCATTTATAGTGGCAATTCAAGCTTGAATGACAACGGCTATTACACTTAAGTCCTGCTTTGTAACATCTACATTTGTTGGTTTTGCACTGCTTAGCACTTTGCGCAAAATTGCACTTAATGTATCCTTGACCAGTCTGAACAGTTTTCAGGGGATATGAGTGAGTGAGTGAGTGAGTTTGGTTTTACGCCGCTTTTTAGCAATATTCCAGCAATATCACGGCGGGGGACACCAGAAATGAGCTTCACACATTGTACCCATGTGGGAAATCGAACCCGGGTCTTCGGCGTGACGAGCGAACGCTTTAACCATCAGGCTACCCCACCGCCCCTCAGGGGATATGAGGCACACGCTCTAGACATATTGTGGACTGAATATTCCAGCAACAACATTGATCGTCAGATTAGAACACGACCTGGACTTCCTGAAAACGCACCTGACTTAACAGCGGAAGTGTGGCGCTGAATTACATGTCAAATATTCGAGGGTCTTGTATTTTTGCTGAAAGAGAGTTATGCATCAACCCGGTGGACTTACAAATTATATGAATCTTTTCTAATTGTTTGCTTTCCTTCACAAACACAGATTGTAAATAAACCAGACATCCTCCTGGGAAAATTAATTGTGTCCCATGTATCATCAGTGGGACATTATCAGTGAATAGTCGTCCTCATATGTGATTTGCAACATATGTACAAACGATATTTCCACACACTAGATATGTGTCAGTTCTCTGATAGAGGCTTGAACTAACGTCTAAATACTGTCTGGGTGATTGATGTGTGTTTTGTTATAAGCCTTGACACAGAAACATTCTGTCAAGGTCAATAATTGTCATTAACACATAAGATAATGAAATGGCAATTTTGAACTTGAGGAAATAATTTCGTTATGGTCCGAAAGTGCATGTTGCCTTGAAGTAGCTGGTGCTCACCATTAACCCAACGATTGCACCCGGTTTAGTGTTACATTTTATAAGAGGTGTATGTCTTCAATCCATCACAGCCAGTATACAGCTACTGATCAGCATTACCAATGCTATGTGTATAAATGGGCGGAAACACATTAAACATGTCTCTCAACGATTAACCTCATTTATGGAACCATCCCAAGTTTACTGACTGTTCAGTTATACAAATACACAGTGTACATCTCCTTTAAAACTGAATTTTTATTACATCTATTTATTTATATTGGAGGCAAGCCATATATATGCCACATTTTACGAGTTTGAAAGGAAAAATCACCTTTCTGTCATCGTCCTCGATGAAGTCATCATAAAGCTGGTGCAATGGATTCTAAATGGACCTCCTCAAAAGCATGATTCTACATGATGTTCTTAAGAAAATCCTGTGGTTGTTACGGTCAGTGAGCATCCATTCTAGTACGGGGACAGCAGAAAGGACAAATGAGTTTATGCCTGTGAAGAGCCTCACCATGGTTCTTGAGGAATGTCAAAGATGAATCGAGCAAGGAAACACAGAGAGCACACAGAGTCATGTACAGCATGTTCACTTAGTGTTAACTGGTTCACAAATTTCTTCTGTACAACTTATATTTGGTGACAAAATTATAAATAATATTAAATATTTTGTGCGATTACCAGGATCATCAGAATTGGAATCATGGCCATCCAACACAGCTAAGTCAATGATACCCGGAAAAATATACCACCATCGAATGGCTATTTTGAATAGCAAACTTTTGCCTCTGTCAGACATGGGAGAACATTGTTCTTGCCCTGCAGTTAGTATTAGAGATTGTTTGTGGGAACTATGTTTCAGAGTATTTCCATGGAACCTGTTCAAGTAAACCTTTAATTTTGACAAACGTTATTCCGAGGGAACAAATGTCTAGATCTAACTAAAATGTAAGCGACAAAACCCTTCTATATTTCAAAATCTCCCTATATATTCAGACACCTCAGCTAAAAACAATGTCGATTGTTTATCCAACTACAATAGTTGATGATATTATATCGAATTCCGCGGGATGAATTAACACACGTGAACTCTGATTGATGCTTGTTATATTGTGAGTGTTGGCATAAACATATTTTGTCGCAGCAAATAAATATGCAACACTCATAAACATTAAAAACTAAATTCATTTTACCTCACAGGTGCAATGATTTAATGTTACTCATATTTTGGAACAGGTGTCCTAAATTGACTTTGATCTCAACAGACCAGAAACACTCACGACTCACTCAACGCTTTAACCACAGTTTAGTGTATGTATTGAGATAATTTCCAAATTAATTCTCTGAAGGATATCAAGAATACTGACCGCCCATTAACACTACACATAGTGTATATAGCACGTAGTGCTTGTTTTATGCGATTGCATGCAGTTGATATTTGATGTCATCAGGATGAAAAGGGAAATAGCCTTCACGGTTATATGTCTGGTGCATGAAATTCGAAATGGACTTTAAAAAAAAGCAATGAACTACATAATCATGCAAAGAACGTAGTCGGTGTATCACCGAAAACAATAGAGGTGAGGTGAGGTGAGGTGAGGTGAAATTGGGTTTAACGTCGTGCTTGAGAATATTTCGCTCATATGACGACGTGCGTGCGTGTGTATGTGTATGTACGGCTGCTGGTACTAGCCCAGATTTAAGCTGTTTTTTTTTAGTTCTAGCCCACTGAGATACCATGCTGCAGTGAAGCATGAATACCCCACTCAGACACATTATACTGACTCCGAGCCGACCAGTCCTTGTTGTAACCATTAATGTCGAGCGCCAGGCAAGAACCAACAAGTAACCATCTTTTAACGTTTTTTGATATGACGCGGTCGGGGATCGAACCCGCGACCTTCCGCTCTCCGGGCGGACGCTCTAACCACTACACCACGGAGGCGGTCCGAAAACAACAGAGACAATGTTGTGTTGGATAGATCACTGACCAGCTATTCTGTTGCAGGCACGGGCGAAGGGATGAACCCATTAATACTTTTTTGTCCAACACTGACATAAACTCTCTGCAGCGTTTTGTATGATCTGATACATATTCAAGTCCAAGTATTTGTTTTTATCAATAACAATAAGAGCCAAGAAATACCCTAAAGGATAATGTCAATTTTGCTTTATTCTCTTAAATGAATGAATGAATGTAACTACAAAGTATTATTGTGTTTGGGTGGACAATATCATGGCTATTTCTTGCAGTCACGTCAAAGTTATGGAGATATATTAGAGTTATTGAGACACGTATTGAAACGGTCAGTTTAGCAACGTTTTTACGATTAGGTTAATCCAGTGTTTCTTAAATGATGCCATTATCAAAACTGTAAAAGAACTAAACCTTCAGTTCAATTTACGTCATACGAATGGTACGAATGATCAAGCTTTCATCGATAGTGCACATATGGAAAGAATCAAACCAGATCATTTGTTTGTAGAGGGGAAAACATTAACGGCTGTGCTCTCCCATCCTTTACCAATGAGTCCATACAGAATTTCTATTTGATGTACAAATGAACACATTATTAACCTTAATGTTCAACGCATATTTACATACTGCAAAATGTTGAATTAATCATTGTTTTCATGCCCTGTCTATTGGTTATGAGAAAATCCAAAGGCAGCGCTTAAAGTATCAGCTATCTACTTATATGTGATATGGTCCAGCAACATCACATTTTCCCCTTCCCATATGATTTGACACAATATATCTAGCAATATTCCTGGTCAAACTTCACTGACATATAATTATGTTCCTTTTTGAACGTATTACTGACAGTAAGCATGTACGTGAAGCATTCCCTCATTGAGTTGAAGACTTTACTTTCCAGATGGGGACGGACGATACGGATGGAATCATATAGAATTAAAAAGAAACTTTCAATTACCATTTGTGTTCCTCATGTCTCCAACTGGTTGTCTTTTTACCACATACATACACTATTACTTTTGCAATCTGCGAATTAAACATATACAAATGAATCAATTTATTCTAAAACATTATAAGCATTGTAAAATGAACTCATTTACGTTTAGACATTGATTCAATAGAATTTACCGGATGACAGCACATGTTTTCAGTAATATTCCATTTCCTATGATATTAAAGCCAAGTCACCCAAAATAAAAGTATTCTCAGTTCCCCAACTCTTCGTAATGAATGATGTAGCCCAGGACTTAACATCAACTTCTGAATACAATATCGTCTAATTGGATTTTTTTTCAGCAAATTCCACTACCTTGCAGCATGGATTATAAACAGTGGCATTCCTATCTTTTTCTTCGTTTGGATTACTCCAGAATCCCTACCCTGTGTGCCGCTTGTCGAGGGCATGTACGGTATTTTAGGTTTAAACTTCAAAATGTCCCATGCCTATGTACAAGTCTTTAACTTGAAAGAATTGATTCCACTACTAAAACAAGCATTGTCCCCTAGCTTGATTTATCTTACAGCAAAGCTGCTGGAAATGCGATATGGTAAAACGGTAGTGATAGGTGCAGTCTGAAATAACACTGGACTCGATTTGTAATCCAGATCATATTAAAGAACACTTGTTTCAAAGAATCCAATTTCCTTCATTCACGTTCAGTTCGGACTTCTCAAAATAGAACGCTGAAGTATGAATACTTCCTTCAGAAGGATTTGAATGATAGGTGGTATAAATCAAGTCTATTGGTTTTAAAACTAAAATGAATAAATCGTATTTCCTTCTGATCGCTGAAAGGATGTTATTGTCTTGAAGGGTTTATTTGGATTCTTTGTCGCTTCCGTGTAAAGGGCAAATGAAAACTTAATGTTTCCTAGATCTCTTTGACTGTATGGATTTCAGCGGAAGCTTGACGATACCACACCATGCGAAGGCACATGTTAGGGGAGGAGACTACGCTTTACTATGTCTATTTTAAAAGTCTAATCGACTGTTTTGGTCGTAATGCCGGGTGCACCATTAGGCAAGATACAGGCTCTTCTTTTCTTTAATTGAGTGAGTGTCGGATGCTAGATATTAGAACCGGACAATACAGGCTGCTCTAAGAAATATTCCAACAATAACACGACGGGGGACATCAAACATGGGCTTCACACGTGGACAAATTAGTAGGATGTCGCTTCAGTTTAGCAGCGGATGGCGGGGTAGCCTAATCACGCTAAAGACCCGGGTTCGAACCCCCATATGGGTACGCTGTGGCGTCCCCAGCCGTGATATTGCTGGAATATGGCTAGAAGAGGCGTTAAATAATATTCACTCACTCACGTTTTTTAGCAGAAGAATTCATCAATGCGTTGAGAAAGCCAAAGCAACAGTGCTGGTAATCTAAAGCATTAGTAGTGTTTACATGAAACAAGCAGGCACACACTTAAACTCACACTTACACTCACTCAAGTTGCTGTACATGGGCAATAAATGCAATTCACCACCACTAAATCGAAAATTATAACTATTCCCAAATTAATGGAGGAAGAATAACAGCAGATTACGCTGTTAGTGGTAGTGATTCATCTGCTATTTGCTGGCAGGATGTTTCAGTTAATTACAATTATCTCATTAAGGTTTTGGGTGAGGGAACTCCATTTTTTGTTGGAAGATGTGATTTGGCATTTCAACCTCATTACAGAATAGATATCAAAGGATGTGTGAGGGAAGAAATGTATATCAATATTAATGGGTTGGTATTTGGCCGATACACACAATGGTTTCATTGATTGTGTTATAAGGTGAGCTACAGAACCGTGAAATGGGATAATGGATAACTCAGTAATTAATCAATGACGTTAGAGATTTGACCTGTGTTTAATGGCCATTTGCCACAGTGACAGACGGTGGACGAAGTCATCAGTTCTTTTTGAAGTCATCATCGTCGATATAATAAAGGCTTTTTCTGTGATTTTCATGCACGTCAAACGTACAAGGCAGAATGTCGTAATTTGGGGTATTTGTCGTGTTATCTGATTGATTTTGAGTTACAAATTTTTATTCGAATTACATAAAGAACCGGAAGAGTGCTCAAAGAAATTATGTCCTTTTCGTTCTCCATCTTTGCTGGAGCGAAAGCAATTTGTTTAAATTGTTGGCTTTATTGTACATCTAGTTCAGATTTCCAGGACGAAACTTAACCTCAAGGGTGTGCTTGAGTTGAACAGATGTGACAGCATTGTTATGAGAGGATGAATTGATCTTAAGAACATGAATATATAGAGGACAATGAGGGTGCATTGTATAAATTATGTTTCATTTAGCTCTGTTCCAATTTACTGGTGTTTGCATTGATAATAGATGTCTTTATCGTCTGCTGAAAAAGACTCGTGAAATGCCAAATAGTGACTGAAATTAAAAATGGATAATTCAAAAGCATGTGTTCGGAAGAAGGGTTAGCATGTTCTGTCCTAACGGTGTATCTGATGCAACCGTCAGCAATGACGCTACCGATTACAAACTGTCGCTGCTGTAATTGTTACTGAATATACAATAGAAGAACATCACATAAGGTGTCTATGCACGGATCGTGTAGTACTTATCCGTATGTATAGGATGTAGTCACTAATCAAACCGCTTCAAAATATGTTTGTAGTGAATATATAATATTACACACCACTGCAAGAGTATCGATTATGCATTGAAGAAGATTCCATTGGGTGCCATCCATTGCAATTATATGAATGGGTTACTAAGAAAGACAGAAAGAGCAAGTGTATGTTTACCCTTTTCACTAACAGCTGGGTGTGTGAATGGGGGATGGAGTTGTAAATGAATATTTGACATCGCATCGATAATACCAAGGAGTCGAGTGCTAAATGAACGATAATTAAGATGAAATGAGAAAAACAAATAAATTCAGTGATTAAAAGAAAAATGATTTATTACTTTTAAAGTATCAGTGTTAATTGATATTCTCAAGAGTTAAATACTTTCGTAGGCAGTATTCATAACCTGGTAGTGTAGTTTTAGGTTTTCGAATTGTACATGAAAGTAGATTTAAAAATGAAGAGTAACACATTGAAATAATTTGAAATTGAAACTTATTCATCAATAGACTCCATTTCATTTTCAACTGGTCAGATAATTAACTGATCACACATACACTACATTGTGTACAACTCCTATAAATCTTATGTCGTGCAATTGAATGCAATTATTGATATTTGTTGTGTTGCCGCTGAAATGAGAGATCAAGTTTCAGCCAGGATCAGTCATAGTGGAACTCTAAACCCTGTGCAAGGAATTAGAAATGAGTCCCAACAACAGCAAGGATCAATATTCGGACACGAACGTAGTCGGTGATTTACCCAAGACAATATACAGACGTCGGGGTCTTCACCTGTATTTGATATGGTCATCAAACAACCATTCTGGCGTAGGGACAGAACCTGATAATGTTCTCATTGTATATTTAGTCCCTAACTGCTCTTTTTTGTCATATATATTATCAAACTCAAAGAACCGAGTGTCGTAAATGGTCAGTAATTTCATGTATGGTATGATTGATTTGTAATTCCACGTTTTTATTTGAATAACAAAAAGAATCAAAAGAATGCCCAAAGAACGATGTCCAATTTTCTTCATTGCCGTTAAGAGATTAGAGGTTCTGTGGCTTAGGTCTGCTGTGATCTAGACTGTACTGGAGTACGTGACTGTTTCCCGGGGTAACATGAATGGAGATACAATATTCATCCAAGATGATGCATTGATCTGAGCAATCAAATCACACCAAGGGTCGTGTCACCAAATTCACTAACCAGTTAAGTCAGTTACATATCAATGGTGTTGAACTATAAATGAATGACCTATTGATTGTTCAGTTAACGTATATTTTACCTCAACTTTCTAAGTTTTATTAATTGTTTGATCGGCATTCTAGAAGTTGGTGAGTCAAAAAATGACTTGTTTAATGACTTCTTGTTTAAGGTGTCATATGGTCACGGCGCCACAGTTTGGTTGGTTGTTGGTTGTTGTTTAACGCCTGTTAAGGCCAATGTTCCGTCTACACGTCTGTAAACAATCGAGTTTGGGCCAGACAACCCAGTAATCAACAACATGGGCATCGATCTACGCAACTGGGGTGACATGTGTCAACCAAGTCAACGAGCCTGACCACCCGATCCCGTAAGCCGCCTCTTACGACAAGCATGGGTTGCTGAACATCAATTCTAACCCGGATCTTCATTGGTATCACAAGTTGTGGGCATGTTTGTTCACTTTCTTGACATGTCGACGATTGAAACCTGCCACCGGACCACCTTGGCAGTTCGATTAGCATACGACGTTTTCCTTAGTAAACAGACACCAATACATAGTGGACGGATTATCAGATCAGGTATTCATGGGTCTTGCATTAGTTTATGCCACATCACGATATCACTGCCAGAGGACTATGTACCGACTCTGTATACTTACACCACATTTAGCATATCTCCTTTTGGTATGTGTCAAACCTAATATACGTTTGTTGATTCTGTCGGTTGTATTCATCTGCGTATTACGGTGAAATCGTCCTTCACTGGAAGGTGAAACCAACCTTAGTAGCACCCTTAGCACCAAAGGCAGATATACATAAGATATCTACAGTCAGTTTAACATATTGTATGTGCGTCAACATATGTTTTAATACATGTATGTACTGACATATACTTTCCTTGGTCGACCTGCATCATCTCATTATGAATTTGCGACTCTGACGTCAAATATTATACTTCACCTATCAGTATCATTTCACCATATCTTATTTCTTTTTCAGCTTTGATTTAAGGTAATTCTAGATTGGATACATTACTCCTTCCAAGCTGTAGAATCAGAATTCCAAGAAGAACACTTATACATAGGGCACAAGTTTTTTTGTTATTAAGTTCCATAACTACACACGTCACACAGTAGGCTTTCTGTGTAAGCCAAGGGAAAATGAAAACACGAAATCCTACATTTTAACAAATCAGTATTTGTAATCCATTTTGCAAGGAAGTCGTATTTGATGTAAGATGTCCAATTAGAGGACATTAGGTACAATGATCGATGTTCATACAATGGATGCAACATCCATTATGAAGAACGTGAGGAGCCACTGAATTCTCTTGCTATTCGAATCACTTGTGTTGCCATGACAAAAACTGGAATGTTATGGAAACCATTTTTGGCCTGAATATTTTCTTTTATATTGAATTCGAATGAAGTCGTAAATTATTATAGTCTCGTTGAATTCAATATCACCAAAAAATATTTTAAGTGACTACAATGTCACATATGTAACAAATGTAAACCCTTTTGTTATTTAGGAATTCACTAAATTCTATTGAACGTTGATCAGGAATGGTTGATGATAAATCAACGCGAAAGTTCAGCGATATATGCTTGGCCTAAAGTCTGAATGCTATATTGCTATAGTCATGAACAGGTTATGAACATTGCTATAGATAAATTGTGTCGAGGTTAATAATTGTACAAATATCATTAACACATAATGGAAGGAGATTGTGATTTTGAATATGAAGAAATCATTTCGTTGTGTTCGAGTACATGTTGCCAAGAACAAGCTTGTGTTCACATTTCCCCCTCACCGTCGCATTTGTTCAACCTTAAGGACATGCGTGCCTTTAATTCAAGAAATAATAATCACACTACTCACCAGAACTACCACAGGTATGTTGGAATAGACGGCAACAGGAAAAACGAGACACCAAACTTTCTTGCAGAACAAGGACTCTAAATCCGCCCTCTCCGACCACATGCAAGCTCAACAAGACTACAATATTCTTTAGAACAGCATCAATATACCCGCCAGCCATCACGCCCACTACAATATCAGGAACCTGCTAGAAATTATTTACATCAAACGACCCAAATCAACCATCGACAGAGACCAAGGTTATTACATCCCCACTGCCTACCGTTATCTTAACGGTAAGCGATATTAATCACATCTCTCACTTTTCTCATTGTCCACCACATTTGCTTTCCCCATTGACACTATCAACCTGTACATTAACGGTATTGACTTGAATTTACTCATGTATATAAAGGCTTTCGCACAGTACTGTGACCACTTTCTTGATAAAGATGTTAGCATCTACACATAAATGTCTCATAATATTGTAATGAAGAAGTACATCCATAAACCTATCTGCCTTCTTCATAATTGTTTACTGCATAATGTTTCATTGTTGTTTAATGGTTTTACACACGATTCTTCACATACAGATTTCTGAAGGTTGACTATTTTGATGGATATACAACTTCTTTATTCTGTATTGGCGACGTATCGACATAGATTCTAATTCAACTTTGAAATTTAGTAACAGTGTTAATTATTTTGCTTCAGTGTGGAAACTGACACATGTCAATACACACAGCTTACTTAAGAGCGTTCCTCTTGTATTATCGGGACAAGAGACGAAAGACTTCAAGTCATCAATAGTTTTCTAAACATTATTATAAACATGATTCCATATCGATTGAAAGTCGCATATAACAAAGCATATCGTAAAAGTCCTTTCATTGTAAAAAAGTGCATAACCGAAAATAGTCACGAAAATACGTACGAAATACGTAGATATACTACAGTGTCAGAGATTAAGAACGATCAATAGTGTCCAGCATGATTACATTTGAAGTGAGTGAGTGAGTTTTAGTTTTACGCCGCTTTTGGCAAAACCTCCAGCAATATCACGGCGGGGGACACCAGAAATGGGCTTCACACATTGTACCCACGTGGGGAATCAAACCCAGGCCTTCGGCGTGACGAGCGAACGCTTTAACCACTAGGCTAACCGCTCCGACTACATTATGGAGCATGTTACTACATAATTAGCTCAAAATACAAGCATGTATTAATCAAGCTAACAAACATTCGTTCTCTTTCATGGCAACAATGCTTGTAACATGTCCCAATCTATGATCAACATGGCACGACATGTCTTAAAAAATTGAGGGGGAGAAAGAAGGAAGTGTTGAGCTACTATGGCTTGACACACTGCATAATATCTGAATCTAAATGCATTGGCCATGCCGAATTTATTAAGGAAATTGTTGTGAGGAGAGAAATATAGAGACACTGAATCCATACCCATAAAGATCTGCTACTTTCCGCTATGTTGTAATAATAGACACTTAATGATTTTCGAATGCATATACATGAACATGCATGCTGAAGAAGGCAGGATTATTTTCTCCCCGTGATCGTGAGGAGAACCTTATCAGTGAATAGTAATAGTATCATTAAGAACTATCAATACCATCCCTATTAGACACGTATCGCTTTGGTGGTACCACGAAATGACCGTTTGTCTAAAGACAAGGCTTAACCAGCAATCTCTGACCAGCAAAGTTGGCTGCTGAAACGAGAATGATTGCCCAATAACGCCAACTGGGCCTATATTGGAAGAGCTTTGACAAACGTCTTTTTCATTGTCCTGACTTCACCCGAGTGAAAGACCGTATTACTTGACAAAACCCGCTGTTAAACGAATATTAGTCATGATCTGTGTATCTCAAGACGTTGTATGACGTAAATCTTTATCCCGTTAGGCAAACATGCATTCATTTGTCACAGTTGAGAAACTGTTACTGCATTAGGAATGATGTTCTGGACTCGATGATTGCCCTTTTTACCTGATACGCCACAAAATATTACCTGTGAAAAATATTTTCATAATCTCATACAGTTTTCCTACAACATTTATTATGTATCTCAAGTGTGATTACAGGTTGGTTTCATCTGAAATTAAAAAGTTACCAGGAAATCAGTCCGAAAATGAACTCGGTGTGAAACCATCAAACAGCAAAGAGACGATGCCGTGTTTAACAACTATGTTCTGTTATTAACAATTCAAGACCAGTCAGTACAAACGTATCACTATACACATAGAATCACACTGAATAGCACTGCCATAAAACATCAGCAAAAGCTGCAACTGTCACCGGACCAGTACTAGTGTAGAAGTCGTCTACCTGCAGCTCTTTTTGATCCTGTGCCCTCTCTTACCAATTGCCGTATTGGAATTATCGAAGACTGCTCTTGAATTACTATCCATTGTTCTGTGCATGGTCCTTTGATTAAACCTTCAGAGAGCATCATGCAACTTGCTAAAAGACTTACGTCCTATTTGAGCTTTCAAAAAATTATTTTGGTCGACACAAATTTGACTCATCAGTGCCAGAATGCCCCATTTTACGCCATGTTTCTTCTGAATAACTGGTTTGCCATTCTACATATTTGTGACTGCGAAACTTGTGAGACAGGGTACGCTACCCTTTTAGCAAACCTAGATTTTGGGGGGAATATGTTTCTAATGACTATGCAAATGGTCTTGACGGCTTTAGTAACAGTGATTTTATTTTTCGCACTAATCAATCATGCAATACATTGTGCACATCTTCAATAATGCGTCTATCATGCATTTGTATGCATTTATCGTCATTTGATTCAGGCCTTTTATACAAACCTTTGATGAGGAGGAAATGCGTGATGACTTTTGGACCAGGGTCACTGAAATCATCATCGATGCATCTGATGCATAGAATTCATAATGGGCCCAACAAAAGCAAGGGTCTATATAATTCGGGACCGAGCGTAGTCGGTGTATTACCCAAGACAATATCCAAACGTCTGACCCTTAGCCTGGATTCTGCAGCAGGGGCAGACGAAAGTACGAAGCAATCTAGGTTTTTGAAGTTTCTGTAGTCCCAATATGCTTCTTTTTGTCAATTTGTTAAGAATCACAAAGGACGGAGTGGCTAGCATTGTCAGACATGTTATGTATGATAGAATTGATTTTCAATTCCCAGATATTTTATTTAAATTACGTACAGTATGAAGAATGCCCCAAAGAAATTTGTCCATTTTCCTTTATCAGTGAGTGAGTTTAGTTTAGCACTCAGCAATATTCCAGCTATATGGCGGCGGTCTGTAATTAATAGAGTCTGGACCAGACAATCCAGTGATCAATACCATCAGCATCGATGGCGCAATTGGGAACTGGTGACATCCCGTTAGTCGCCTCTTACGACAAGCATGTATTCCTTTAGCATCGTTAAAGAATGAAGAATGAATGTATTTTATTATCTAGTTTACGATTACAGTGATTCATGCTCCACAGACATTAAAAACTGTACTGGCCTTCATGGCTGTTTCCTGGAGTCACCATACAGTGATTGACACGTGTCCATACTGTGGATTGAACACGTATCTGTAGTCCCAAAATGATACTTTTTGTGAGTTTGTTATCAAGAACAAAGGACCGAGTTGCTCAAAGGGTGAGAAATGTTCTGTATGATATGATTGATTTTAAATTCCAAGGTTTTATATTTGGATTACACACAGACTGAAACGAATGCTGCAAAGAAATTTGCCCATTGCCCTTTATTGTCGGTAAGAGTGTGAAGGAGATGTAAAGTATTATCTAGTTTAAGGCTTCTGCGAGTCATGCCACAGACGCATGCAGACCGCACTGGAATTCATGATTGTTTACTTGTGTCGCAATACAGTGATGGATATATCTCCAAGATGATGTCTTGACCAGAGGAAACAAAGGGCGACACAGAGATATTCTTGGAATCAACTTCGATGACCAGGTCTGACCAGGTCTGACCAGGTCTGTCGAGGTTGCACATCAGTGGATTTGAACTGCAGTTGAAATGACACATTGGTGTTTCACTTAATGTATGTTTGACCTCAACTGCACAAGGTTACGGCAAGACATGTGTTTTCCAAATATAACATCAGAGACACGCGTATTGAGGCACGCGTTCCTGACATATTGTCGACTGAACACTCCAGGAACAACATTGATCATCAGGTTAGAACACGACCTGGACTTCTTGAAAACGGACCTGACTTAACAGCGGAAGTATTGTGCTGAAATACAAATCAGGTATTCGAGGGTCTTGTATTTTCGTTGCCAGAGTTATGCATCAACCCTTTGTACTTACTGTTACGCTACGCGTTTATGTTTTAGTAAAGCTAAACTCACAGTTTGGTGGACTTTATTTTTCTCGCTTGGGCATAATGGAGAAATCATCCCTCACTTGAAGGTGAAGCCAATCCTATTAACATCCTTCGTATCTCAGTTATATACGGAAGATTTGATGCATAGGATATTCAAAACGTTTAACAAATTATGTTCTAAATGGATGTACTGAAATGTAACTCCTGCATCATTTCTATGTAGGCGACAACAGTTTCAAATAGAACTTTCAAGAAAATACCATCTTTTTGAATTAACAAGCATCCTTCGGCATTACAGACTACACCTCTCGCTATCGTCTTCTCCATATCGCAGTCCTTGCAGCTTTGATACAGGAAGGTTGGAGACATTGAAACAACTGAACAGAACAACTGAAAGCTCACTGAAGAACTTCCGACTGCAATCGGAGCAAGGGCATAAGGGGGCTCTTGAAGATGAAACTAGCATACCGTTCATTGAAGATTGAATTACAAAATCCGTACATTTTAACAAAGCAGTATTTATGGTCTAGTTTGCAAGAAAGCCGTATTTAATGCAAGAGGTCCAATTAGAGCAAATTAGGTATAGAAATCGATGTTCAAACAATGGCTGCATCGTCCATTATGAAGAACGTGGTATTGAATGAAGAGGTATTGAAATATGTTGCTATTCGAAGATTGCTTACCATGGCAAAAGATGGAATTCTACTGAGTACATTGGTTGTGATATATATTGTTACGTGTTAAATTTATAACATGAAAATAAAAATAAACTGGAAATCAGTCCCTGAAATAACTTCGTGTGAAACCAAAGACCAACAAAGCAGTGTGATGTAATTAACAATTGTATTCTAAAAGTAACTGAGTTTACAAATTAATACGAATCACTACAAACCAATTACAGTGGCCAAACAACTTCAAAAGCAATATAATACATGAGCAGTGATTATAGCTATCAAGACAATGATGGTAAAGTTTCCTCACTGCAACAAACCACGAGGTTCCAAAACAGGCCGATGGAGGAATCTGTACACAGCTGCTGGTCATCTTGTAACCTTAGATGTACAGGCAGGAGTTAGCTCCCCTTCTTACCCAAGACAACGGCCACTGGGGATTCTTCAAATCACTGGGTCAGAATTGTGTGGAAAGACCCATAGGGTTGTTTTTCCCTGTAGTGTCTCCCAAAACTCGTCAAAATGTGGAACAAGTCTAAATATAGCACGCCACTGTCTATTACTGAATTACCTCCGGTACAATTACGACATATGGAACACTTAGGAGATAAACGTACTGTGTTTGGAAATTAGATGAATGTTACACGGAATTGATAGTCTCTAAATATCATTTGAAACCGAAAGCGCAGAGTCAGGTTTCAAATGATAAATCTAGAGATTATCAATTCCGTCTAAAATTCATCTATTTCCAAACACAGTACTTTTATCTCCATTCTACCAAATCCGATTTAAAATCGAACTTCTTCATTCCGCGGAAGACACTGCGTAATCCGGCATAGGACGAGAGTCGATTTGAACTCGTCTGTGAACTGAATGGTAGGTGCTGTTAGTATTTTTTTAACATTGCAACATAAGAAATATTTTGTCAAAAGAAAACAAACTACTGTTTATTCAATGCAATAGTTTATTACCTTAGAGCTTGTTCTTATAAGCCCGATCCACACACTACCAAACCCAGTCTATGGTTTTGTGTGCAGCGGTTCTGTACCCAACTGACAACACTATAATGGAATCGTCTGATTTACTTGTTTTCTTGGAAGTTTTTGTTGACAGTTACGCAAAAGTTTGAAATGGCGGATGAGCCAGTGTTTTCACTTTGCGAATGGTTGAAATTTGAGTGACAGTGACTGACTGTAGAATCTGAACCCTGCAGAATCGAAGAATAGATCCTTTTCTCATCGACCTACGAAGCAGTGTTGTAACTCAAGACTGTTGATATTTATGACCGGCGAGTTTGAGACGCATGCGACGAAAGGGTGGCAGTGCTGGACTAACGATTTGTGCAAATGCGACTAACTTGGGATTCCTTGGAAATTGTTTTCATCATTTGGGACAGAATTGCGGCCAAACGTGTGTTTTTTTCAAACTGTGCGAACATGGATCATCAGCAGTGACAGCCTTGCAGGGAAGCTGGGATAAAGCAGAAATCTGGTGGTTCAATTTTTTGGACATGTATGTTTTGAAGGATGAAACGGGACATGATGGAGTATGAGTGGCATAAATTTGGTGTTTCGCCTGACCGTTATTTTGCGAAATTTCGCATACAAGTGTCGAAGATGTGACGCTAGATATTTTGGAAGTGTTGCTGTAAATTGTGTACAGATAGGGATGTATTTTTACAAGGCTTTCTGATTTATAAGTTAGATTTGGTTTGATTATGTTTGGGGCTGTGCAATGTAACTGAGTTTGAATATTTTCATAATAGAAAGTAATATGACAGTGAGGTTCCCTAATAATTGTGGAGGGAAAATCATATTTTGTATTTTCGAGTTTTAATAAGTGTTTTATAAGCATTTTCACTACGTCTGTTGTGTTGATATTAGCCATGTTGGGGGTCAAGCTGAAGTTGTGTGGCAGTGAAGCAGTGATGAAATCATTTTCAATCCAGATTGATAATTTATTGAATGTCCAATCAAATTCGACTTCTTCACGTTGTCATGGTAGAATGTAACATAGTGAAAAGCACTTCTACAGAACACCATGTTCGTTTGTATTGAATTACAATGGTATGTGGGTGGTGTAGTGTTGGGAATTGGTTAAAATCTCATAATTGATGATTGGTTTATTACAACCGATCAATCATCGAAAAAAATTGGTTAGCGTCATTAATGAAATTTGTTAATGCACATAAAAATAAGGAAAAAACATGTAGTTTTGTGGGGTTTTTTGGCAAAATTTCACATCTTTAAAGGATGACAAGTATGTCAGGAACATAAATTTCTCGGAGTCTTTAAGATAAATTCAATCATGACTTGAAACGAAATTGTAGTACTTATGACATGTAAGAGACAAAACCAACCTTGTGAAAAATATTGTTTATGAAAACAAGTGTTCCAGAATTGTTTGTGTTCGATTATGAGAAAACATGATCGATTGCTTGGTCGTTTAGTCACTGCGACCAATCTTCGATTATTTCAATTAATCGGACCACCACTAGTGTGGTGTACACATTGAGTCAATGGGTAATGGACCTTTCAAGCCAAATTTTATGAAACATTGTTCCAATTGTAAATAAAACCAGGCATCTTCCTAGAAAGATAATCTTATCTGAGGTATCACCAGTGGAAGATTATCAGTGAATACTTTGCCTCATATGTGTTCTACAACAAATGTACAAACAATATTTTCACACAATAGGTATGTGATAGGAATAGTATATGAATATAAGCCTTTTCATGGAACGTTCAGTGGTGGTGATGAATGGCTGCGCTTGTTCTCTGATATAGGCGTGGACTAATGTATGAATATTGTCTGGGTGATCGATGCTTCTTTTGTTATAAGCCTTGGCATAGAAACATTTTGCCGAGGTCAATTATTGTGCTAAAATCATTAACACATAAAGTCATGACATGGTAATTCTGAACATAAAGAAATCAGTCGTTATGGTCGGAAAGTGTATGTTGCCTTGAAGTAGCTGGTGCCCACCATTAACCCAACGATTGCACCCGGTTTGGTGTTACATTTAATGTGAGGTGTATGTCTTCAATCCACCACAGCCAGTATACATCTACTGATCAGCATCACCAATGCTATGAATGGGCGGAAACACATTAAACATCCCTCTCAACGATTAATCTCATTGATGGAACCATCCCAAGTTTACTGGCTGTTCAGTTATACAATACACATTGTATATCTCCTTTAATGCTGAAGTTTTATTACATCTAATCAGTGATACTTGAGCCCAGCCTTTTATGCCACACTTTGATGCGGATGAAAGGGGAAATCACTTTTCAGCAGATCACATTTGGAAACGCAACTTTTTCACGATTAGGCCAATCCACTGTTTCTTTACTAATGACATAATCAAACCAGTAAAAGAAATAAGCTTTCAATTACGGATACGGATTATAAGCTTTCATCGATTGCACTTATATGGATAGAATCAAAACATGTCAATTGTTTGTAAAGCGAAAATATTTATGCCTGTGCTATCCTATCTTGTACAAATGAGTCCATTCTATTTGATGTATAAATGAACACGTCATTAACATTAATGTTTAACCCATATATACATCCTGCAAATTATTAATTGAATCATTATAGATTGGTATCATGCCCTGCCTGTAGGTCTGGTCTAACTCGATTATTTACAGACCGCCATATAGGAACATTGCTGAGTGCGGCGTTAAACAACAAACGAACCAACCAACCCTGCCTATTGATTGTGAGAAAAAACATTACATCCTCTCATGGCGAACCTTACATTTCTGAGGCCAGAGCTGAAAGTATCAGCTATCTACTTTTACCTGGTTTAGTTACGTCCCCGTCCCATACGATTTAACACAGTTATTCAACTTGATTCCAACTATTTCTATCAGTATTCCAGGTGAAACTAAAATTCACTGATATATCTTTTCTGTTTTTCGTTGAGCGTATTGCCGACACTGAGCGCTGGTAGGGAAGTACATGAAGCATTCCCTCGTTATGTTGAAGACGTTAAATTTCAGACGAGTGATACTGAAGGAATATTATAGAATGAAAAAGAAACATTTAGTTACCATTGTTTCCATCATATCTCCAACTGGGTACTTCTTTTAGCACATACATACGATACTTTAACATTCTGTCAATTAAACACTTACAATTATAATCAACTTAATCTAAATATCATAAGCATTGTAAAATAAACTCACTTACGTTTGGACACTGATTCATATTGAATTTACCAGATGACAGAAAAATTCCATTTCCTATGACATTAAAGCAAAATCATTCCAAAAGAAACGTTTCCGCACTTCACCAACTCTTCGTAATGAATGATATAGCCCAGGATTTAACATCGACCTCAAAATAGACTATCCTCTGATTGGACCTTTTCAAGCAAATTCTACAACCTTGCAACACGGATTAGAAACAGTGATTTGATCGGGCCTCAATGTTAAAATACAGTGGCTTCCTATCTTATTGGGGATTAATCCAGAATCCCCACCGTGTGTGTCGTTTGTCATGGGCATGTATGGTATTTTAAGTTTAAACTTCAAAAGCCCCCATGCCTATGTTCAAGTCTTAAACCGATGGAATGAATTGATTCCACTGCTAAGTACAAGCAATCTCCCCTTGCTTGATTTATCTTACAGCAAAACCACAGGAAATGCGATATGGTAAAACGGTAGTGATAGATCTAGTCTGAAATAACACTGGACTCGATTTGTAATTCCAGGCATTTAAAAGAACACATGTTACAAAGAATCCCAAGGCCTAATTTCACGTTCAGTTCGGACGTCTTAAAATAGAATGGTAGACTATGAAGACTTCCTTCAGAAGGATTTGATTGATGGGGGATATGAATCAGGTCTATTGCTTTTAAAACAAAATGAATAAATCGTATTTCCTTCTAATCGCTGAAAGGATGTTATTTTCTTCAAGGGTTTATATTGGATCTTTGTTGCTTCATGTAAAGGGCAAAGCAAAACTGAGGGCTTCCTAAATCCCTCCGATTCTATGAACTTCAGCGGAAGCCTGAAGATACTAGATTTGTACTGTACATTCGCAATGCGAAGGGACACGTTAAAGGGGCGGGGAGGTTGTGCTATGCGTAACTATCTATTTTAAAAGACTAATCGACTGTTTCGTCGTAATACAGGGTGCGGCAATCGGCAAGATACCTTCTAGTATTTTCTCTCCTTTTTGCAACAACTGCTGTCATCAACGATTAGCAGTTTTCCATTCATATGATTTCACCCTTATTGCACATTTTGACTCGGCAGATAATCAGACTGAGTGAGTGAGTGTGTGAGTTAAAAATGTATCCTCACATCAGCAATATTTCAGCCATATCGTGACAAGAGATCCTTATACGTCAATAACAAATATATATGAAATGTAGTTAAACGATATAAAATCCTGTCGTCAAAGGATAGATCACACCTCTCAACCAGGACTGATTACCCAAGCAAAAGGACTACCTGACTTCACAAACAATGACTCTCAATCAGCTCCCAATCTCTTACTCAAGAACTGAATTGTTACAGCTGAACCTCAGCTGCAATAGACCCTTACACTCTATTGTTAGTGAATTCAGATCTGCTGGGGTACCAGTGAGGTCAATCAGAAAGAAAGAGCGCTCCTGTCGTGCCGGGCGTAAGAAACAAAGAAGGCTTCCCATTGTTTCCTGTAGCTATGGGCAACGCAATGACATCCCTTGTTCAAGGGCTGTAAACTGTGATAACTTAATCCATATGTATCCAAAACAAAAACAGAAACGTCCCTTAAAAATGGCATTGTGGAATGCCCAGTCCTCCCGCAATAAAACTCTTGATATCGCAGACATGATCATTGATGACAATTTGGATGCTTTGTTTATTACTGAATCATGGTTGAGAGAAAAGGGAGATGACTCGCTAATTGCTGAAATGACTCCTAGCGGATACAAGTTGCTACATGTTCCTCGGAGGCATACTACTGGAGGTGGAGTGGCAGTTATTCACAGGACATCACTGAAGATAAGAATTATTGATACTTCAGTCTCTGTGTATGATTCCTTTGAACTAATGGAAGTGTTGATATCATATTCCAAAGTCACTCTTAGGACAGTTTGTCTCTATAGACCCCCTCCTTCAAATGCAAACAAGATTCGGGTATCACAGTTTTATCAGGATATTACTTCTTTTCTAGACGGCCATTTACAAAAGTATATACTCATCATGGGAGACTTCAATGTACACTTTGAAAAGATGGCATGTTCAGAAGTGATACGAATCAGGAAGTTATTTGACACTCATGGTATTGTTCAGCATGTGAATGTTCCTACACATAAAAATGGCCACGTCATTGATTGGGTGGCTACAAGGAGTGACTGTGAGTTGATAAAAAGTGTCTCTGTTGAAGGTCCGCTCATTAAGAAACAAGGACTTGATGACTCAGAACTAAAGAATTATCGTCCCGTTTCTAACCTGACATTTTTGTCAAAATTAATTGAGAGGGCTGTGAAGGTGAGGCTTTCATCACACCTTTCAAGATACTCCCTTCTTGATAAGTTTCAATCAGCTTATCGACCTGGCTACAGTACTGAAACGGCACTTCTGAGAGTTTCCAATGAGTTACTTACAACATGCGACTGTGGTAAGGTCGGCCTATTAGTGTTGTTGGACTTGTCCTCCGCCTTCGCCACAATCGATCACGAGAGACTCATTGGAACTTTGAAGAATTCCATTGGCATAGATGGAGTGGCTTTGGACTGGTTCGCATCTTACCTCACTGACATGTTTCAATCTGTTGTTATTCAAGGGGTTTCCTCCAGCAAGACTCTGTTGAAATGTGGTGTTCCTCAAGGATCTGTTCTAGGTCCAGTTTTATTTACCATCTACACCTCTGATCTGGGAAAACTCATCTCATCCATGAATATTGGTCACCATTTCTACGCTGATGACACTCAGTTACTTGATTCCTTCCTGCCTCAGAACGCCCAGACTGCTGACTCTCATATGGGTATCTGCACCAGCAACATTCAGTGTTGGATGAACACAAACATGTTGGAATTAAACACAGACAAGACAGAAGCCATGCTGATTGGTACACGTGATAAGCGGAACAATGCAAATGTTTCATCTCTTAGTGTTGGACAGTCCCAGGTTCTTTTCACTGACTGTGTTAGAAATCTGGGAGTTATCCTGGACAATGACCTGTCAATGGATCAGCACATCACTATGACCTGCAGAGCTTGTCACCATCATCTCAGGAACATCGGCAACATCCGGCACCTGCTGTCTACTGATACTGCCCATATGCTTGTCAGGAGTTTAGTGCTATCCAAGCTGGACTACTGTAATAGTCTTTTATGTAACATCACCAATGAACAAATGTCCAGGCTTCAGCGCATTCAGAATTCTGCCGCAAGGATAGTTACACGATCAAAGAAATCTGTGCACATCACAGTATAACAAACAGATTACTATATTTAATTTAAAACTATTTTGGGAGCATATCAACTTGTAAACAGTTAATTAACAACACAATATAAACAAGACGACAAAGTCATCAATAACACCCGCAATGGTAAAATACTCTTCATGTATATGTCAGCTAGTTATGACTATGTCAAATCTTACATTGTTCTTCATATTGATCTAACAAAAACACATATAATTATGTAAAATATTCATATACTAGCATGCTTGTATAAACAACAGATTGTCTGAGTGCTTCTGCGGTTGATGTACCTCAGTAATATTGATACTGGAAATAGAGCGGCACTGTTGATTTATGTCATTGGTTCTAGAATACCCACAAAGTGGAAGGAGAGTATTGAAAGGTTTTAAGTTCTGCCCGGAAGAGAGCACTACACCAATTTCAGTCAAAGTCAAACGTGTTGCCACGTAAACGGAAAAAAATATTGTTTTATTCAGAAACCAAGAATAAGCTTTAAGATGAATGCATCATTATAAGAAAATATTTCTTTTGATCTTCACTTGAAATTTCGAGTTGGCTGGTTGTAAGTATCAGTCTAAAGCTGCACCCAGGGCAATGAATTCCAGTAAACTGTGGTATTTGCTGGGAATAACATGTTACATATTGATTACCATGAAATCGAATTTAGTTTCTTATTCACTAACAGGCTTAATTGATGCATTATACATCAACCAATTCCGCTCTGTAACTGTATTCACTGTTTAGCATTCGAACTGAACGCGAATTACATTTCAAGAAGAACGTTGGATCTTCTGAACAAAAATTATCGGGTTTGTGTTCAACTGACTTCATCCATCAACTCTAATCTTAATCCTTAGTACACATAAAGGTGACGTGGTTCGTTACATCACATCTATCATTACCTACATTAAGAAACTCAAGCTTGGAATAAATTGGAGGATATAATCAGTGATTCATGTCTAATAACGGTTGAAATATACATTTACAGAGGTGGTCTATGGTTAATCCGATTCAGAATATATAAAATATTACTACGCTGTAAACATGTGCATGTATTGATCGGGTGGTCAGACTTGAAGCCTCGATGGAATGTCATAGTTCCAGATGCCTGATGATTGGATAGTATGCGTCTCCGGATACCTCTGGAGGCAAACAAACAGGAGATAAGGAGTGAGTGAGTGAGTTACGATTTTAAGTATTTCAGCCATATTGTGACGATATCAAGTTATATATTAATAATAATTATAGGTAAAGTATAAAAACCTACCACCGAAGGACAGTAAAACAACTAGAATATCACAGATATAAATGTAAAACTAGTAATATAATCTAAAACATTTTAACTATACACGACAATACAATCATGCTATAGATTGCCAACAACCGAAGGTAGATCACCATACTAGGGACCATGGGGACAGGAGATATGGAGGATCGTTTTCCCTGGACACACTGTCGACAGACATAGGTGGGATGTGGAGATAACATGTCCGGATTCCCCACGTCGACTCAAACATGGGATAGTGGAAGTGGATTGTTGGATTCCAACTTTGAGACACATACAATATGTATGGAGGACCATATGGTGACAAACAAAAGGACAGTGCAGCTGCCATGACAACACCGTGGGCACACAGGCAAGGAAATACAGATAAAGATTGGACAGTGACCATCCCTGGAGTTTCAACAGGGAGACCAACATAGTATAGTGAAAATAGTACACTTGGGCTCTCCACAAGCAGACATACATTGACTAGTGCTGCTGACATTACGCCCACCCTCCCTGTGGAAGGAAAGACACAAATATGAAAGTGGGAATGATATAATGCGTACAGTGTGCCTGGACACCCCGCGGCGAGACAAACATGAAGTAATGGGGACATCAAGGAATATCACCGACCAATCTCAAACCGAAATCCCAATATATAGGTGAACAAGATTGCAACCAGATTGCATCACTAGCGCTAAGGTCAAAATCAATGCTTATAATTCTTTCTACTTCAAGTCGAAATTGACACAAGAGATCCACAAGGAGGACATTTGGTTCCCAAATCGATGTAAAGACAACACACTGCGACGGGCCTGTAGAACCGAGTGCTACTGAGAAGGTGGGTTTGTATCAAGCAAATGAGTACAAGTGAACGCATTGAGCATTGCCCTTCATCGCTCGCTGTAAGCCACTATTATAATAGGAAGGTTTCTTTTGTTGTAGCCAATTTGTCCACATCAACGATCAGTAGATGTTACAATGGAGAGAAGAGTCAGTTGAGAAGTAAACTATCCTACAATAATCACGGCGTGATGATGGCCTACTTAGTGTTTAAGTTATATAGCATGGTATTATCGAAGGTGGCGTGGTGGATTCAGCAGCTGTTTTGTTGTTGTTGTTATTGTTGTTTTTGTTTCACGGCGAGCAAACGTTTTGGCAATAAAAAGCATTTCCGGTAGTGTGCATGTCTTCATTATTGGTTTACCCCGAGACCTTGTGCCATTCCGGCCATGTGACGTGATCTGTAAAAAAGTTCAGGCCAAACATCAATGGGTATATATGCTAAATGTACAAAAAAAACATTGTTGCGTGTATATACAATAAATTGGATAAGAAACAGGAAATGAAAGAGTGAGATGTTTCACGCCTATTTATTCACCAATACTTGTATGTATCACAAATGCATTTAGTCGCCTCTTATGACAAGCATGGGTTACTGAAGATCAATTCTAACCCGGATCTTACCGGGTATATCATTAAGTATGAATGGCTAATCCACATGGGTTTTCCTGAATACAGTCCGTAATAACAAGTGTAGTGAAATGAACTGAGATGAAATATAATGATTTGACCATTGAGTCAGTTGTCAATTGTAATTAAGCTAATGTGTTTACTGTGCATTGTCAACATGCAAGGACAATACTACTTTTAGTGTTTTGGTTATAAAGATTGAAGTGGTTGTACACATAAACTATAAATTAATTGGGACATATAATATGTTCTACAATGTGCAATTGGTTTTTAAATTATAGGCATTTGGTAAGTCTTATTGAATGTAATCGCAATACAGTTAATGCACTTACATGTCAATGCATATGGCATTTCCAAAAGGTTTTGTTACTTTTTTTATTTTCAAAGTGAAATAAAAACTTTAAAAGAGTCATTGTAAACTTGAAAAAATCCGACTGTTGGATTACACGCGTTAAGGATGTCAATAGAATCAAAACTGTGACGTCCTTGAGTTGAAGGTTGAGTCTCATATGTCATGATGGCAGTGTTGTTTCAACTATCTGAGACCGTATAACATCTATCTTGCTTGATGACGAAGCATGAAACTGAACATTTGAAAACGGAGTTCAGAAACCATAAGCTCACAGACTGGAAGTTACTGCATGAGAGAGATTGTCAAGGAGCATTATCAGTCAAGATCGATAAGTTCTACCTGGATCCTACGAGGCCGAAAGACTGATCTGGGAGACAGCAACATCATCTTGGGTAAGATTCAATATTAATTGTATGAAATATATGACTATTCGAAGCAAACATAAAATACGCGCCAAAAATCAAGACTTTTAGAGAGCTATAAAGAATTGTACTTGGAATTACTACAATTTAGGGTGTATTGAATTGTGCATGGTCATGTTAATTCGAATAGAAAAATGTCTGGTGTGGCGCCATTCTATCGTTCCCAATCCCTTTCACAATAGATTAATTGCTTCTGTCGACATCATAAAATGGCGACCACAATGTTACAGACACATAATTTCTTTGTCTGGACTGGTCCGCGTGAAGCAGTGTGCGATATAAACAAATCCATGTTTTGTTTTGTTATCTTCACGTGAAACATTAACAGTGCTGAAACCAAAACTTACTGACACGCCATTTATCGGACTGAGAAATGTCCAAATTAAATCCAAGTTGGAAAGCTTGATTGGGACACAATGAAGCACATCAAGACCTAAGATAAATCAGTCCGCCAAGTACAAAGTTTGCAATTTTAAGCCTGAATGTTGACGATTGTGATGTGTATGTTAAATCAAGAAATCAAACACTGTCAGGAAGTATCCATCCAGTAAGGGCGTGAGATGTCTCTACATATGCTACAAGTCCTCCGAATCCCTCATTGGCGTACAGAAGCATACAAATATCCGAGAGCATGATCATGTGCAACAAGATCATGAACTACTCACTGAAGTCTCTTAAACAGTCTCTGGCAAGTCTAGTTTGATAAATTATCAAAGAAAACTATATACTTCAGAGAGAGGTAAGAATAATGATATAAATTTGTTAATATGCGACATACACGTCAAACGTATAAGGCAGAATGTCGTTAATTGGGGTAAATTTTCATGTTATCGGATTGATTTGAGTTCCGAGTTTTTTTTATCGCATACCATAAAGAACTTGAAGAATTCTCAAAAGAATTATGTCCATTTTGTTCTCACGTCTTTATTGGAGCAAAAGCAATTTGTTGCGATGGTTTGCTTTATTGTGCACCTAATTCAGATTTCCAGGATGAAACATGACCTCATGGGTGGGCTTGAGTTTGACAGAAGTGATGGTATTGTGGTGGGGAAACATCTGAGAGGATGAATTGATCATAGAAAGCAATGAGAGTGCATGGTGTTTGCATTGATAATGTATGTCTGCTGAATCGGACCGTGAAATGACAAATAGTGGCCGAACTTAAACCTGGATAATTGAAAGCATGTGTTCGGGAAATCAGTTAGCTTGTCCTGTTCGAGCTGCTTGTGCGCTGATGCAACCGTTAACAGTGATGCTACCGGTTACAAACTGTCAATGTTGCTGATGTTACCCGTGTTAATGGTGCTGGATATACAAACAAATCACAGCATTTTAAGAAAAACAAGAAGACAAAATCATTAATAATACATCCCCAACCCCCTGCCCCACCCCAGTGGCAACATACTCTTCATGAATATGTCAATTAGTTATGACTATGCAAAATGTCTTGGCGTGTATATAGTAATGAGTGAGTGAGTGAATTAAGTTTTATGCCACACTCAGCAATATCCTAACTATATGGCAGTGATTTGTAAATAATAGAATCTGGACCAGATAATCCAGTGATCAACAGCATGAGCATCGGTCTACACAACAGGGATACAATGTTATGTGTCAACCAAGTCAGTGACTATGTTGCAAAGTGGAAGGAGTGTATGAAAGGTTTTTAAGCTCTGTTCTGGAAAAAAATAGCACGACCACAAATTTCAGCCGAAGTCAAACTTGTTGACATCTAAACGTAAAATATGTTTTATTCAGAAATCCAAAACTACCAAAAGGCACCAATACACAACACCTATCTGTGTGCCACGTTTGGTAAAGAAATATTGAACGGTTTTTAAGTTCTGCCCCAGAAAAGAGCACAAACACCAATCTCAGTCAAATTCAAACTTCTTGCCATGGAAACGCACAAAATGTTCTTCAGAAATACAAAACTACCAAAAGGCACCAGTTCACCACTAGACCCACATTGTATCTATCTGTCAAGATTGGCGAAGAACTATTGAACGGTTTTAAACTTCTGCCCCAGAAAAGAGCACAAACACCAATTTCAGGCGAGGTCAAACTTGTTGCCATGGAAACGCACAAAACATCTTATTCAGACATGCAAAACTACCAAAAGGCACCAGTTCACCACCAGACCTATCTACACTCAAGTGCAAAAGAAAAGCCCCTATGTATTTTATCCTCTCTCAAACAACAATGACTTACACAACAATCATGTTTAAGGTTTCATATCAATAAACGAATTATAGTTTCAATCCAGTAGCATGGTATAGAGATCAGGTATCATTCAACGTGTTTGTAGGCTACGTTTGCAAACGACGGTTGATTGTCCGGTTTTCGAGCACATGCTTACAGACACATCACGGAGGCACGGACGAACGGACTTATAGTTTTTGTTACCGATGTCAAATCGCTTCAGAATATATTGGCAAGGTAATATAGGTTATCAGGCGAGTGTGTTTTGGGATGGTTAATATCCTGCATTAGGAATAAACATTGTATTTAGCGGGCCTTGGTTAACCTATTTATCATACAATGTCATTCTTACTTTATAATTAAAAACAATGCGATTTCAAATGCCACAAATCATGAAACTAAACTTCGTGGAATGTGCACAAATATATATGACGTCAAAAATATGTGCGTAGTAATACGATACGTCACAAGCTCGGTGACACAATATTTTACTGATCACTCAATTGACTGCATTAGGTCATCTATTTCTCAGTAAGTGTTTATGTTAAAGCATGTATTGTTGTCAATAAACTCCTGTGGAACTTCAGAAACCTTGAATGAAGCTTTTGAAAAACAAATACACATTTTATTTTTCGCTTGACATTCTGCACTTGGATTCCTGTGCCCTCTGCTCGCTAACACTGACAGTCGGTCAGGGAAATGATGTTGGTATCTTTAAGCCTATGAATTGCTGTCTGAGCTTCGTAATCCACTCCATCTATCATTACCAGACATGAATTTTCTTGGATGAAAGCACAGACAGTACCGTAACAACGGCCGTCAATCTGGACCCGATCGCCGATGTTTGTTTACAATGTAAAAGTAGCCCCTAAAATTTGCAAGTGACTTCTCTAATTTGCAGCGATATCCGTTGGCTTTATCCAGCCTAGAACGCTATCTATTGCATGATAACATATATTTAAACACCACTACGAGAGAACAGTATCGATTATCCTTCGAAGCAGATTCCATTGGATGCAACATGTACATAGAAGCGTCAAAAAACCCTTTCCACATCCATTAGAAATCTCTGCTAAAAGCAAAGTCGGTAGTACAACTATGACTACATGTAGATCGTGAGTATATATTTGTTTTAGAAGTATTACAGATGTACGATGTTGTTTATAAACACATGAAGTCTGAACCAGACAATCCAGTGATGACAGGGCATGTGTTTATGAATCACAACGAAATAGTGATGATACCAAGTGTTGAAATTACATTAAAGGATGAATAAGGAAGACAAAAACAGCAAGGTGCATGTTTACCCTCCTTACTAACCCCTTGTGTTGCTAACGCTTAAGTGTGTGAGTGGGAGGGTGGAGTAGTGAATGAATATTTGACATGGCATAGACAACACCAGGTTGCTACTAGAGGATTACGATTCACACATTAAAATCATTCTTTAGGAGACATATGGGTAAGACATTGTGGAATGACAACTGACACAGAGAAAGAACCCACGTAAATCACATTTTAACATACAGACCAATTTCTCTCACAAATCATACAAATTGGCTCATGGGAAAAAAATCTTTGGCGACTTGAAGACAAGGCTGATTTCCATTTGAGGTCACTGTACTGCACAGATGGATCGGAATGGAGTTTTGCGACCAGTTGTGCAATCATTTATCCAGCCACACGACATGGTAACGCTATTCCCGATACTCCACGTTTGACATTTTCAACAACATCAACGTCGATGTTACCAATGGCCTGCGTGTCTCTTTGATATCATCCATATCGGACATTTGTGGGATCATTAATTTGGACCAAAAATTTAACTTAATCTTCAGGAATATCCATGATCTGTTATCGTTCAATAACCATCAAACAGCGAATTCCTTCCCCTGATTTCTCCAGCTGTACTTCAAAGAAAAAGGATCAGGGAGACTGCATACTGTGTGTCATATTCAGATCTATGCATACAGATTTAGAATGACGGAAACTCCCCATGATGGAGTATGACAAGAGGGATGATTTCAACTTCCCAGTAGTCTACTTTCCCTTTATGTCCAACAATATTCCAGCAGGTTCAGCCTTTGATGTCTACAGTTCCCAATACAATCGAGCATGCACTCTTAATCAACATGTCTAAGAGCTTTATATACTCAGAAGTTGTTGGGTCGAGGTTGCAACATTCAAGACTTCAGTCTTAAAGCTTATAAAAGGTTTTAAGGGTAGTCATGTCGAAAATATTTACAAACTTGATGCATCAGTGACACAAGTTATGCCCGATACAATTCTCTATTTTGACTTGTATACTATGCTCCCTTGTTTTTCGGGTGAGCCATTGGTGAGCCCTTGCATATTTTTTTTCATGGGTGCCACCGGTTGGGCACGATACGCTAACCTTTGTGTGGACGCCTGGTTTCATCACTATTTGATAGTAGTTCATAAACACATGCTCATGATATTGTCGGAATCTCCTTTTCATAGAAATGTCTTATGGGTGTGGACAGGGCTTTCTTGCTTTTATTTATTCGAAAGGCAAGTAAGAAGGTGGCCGTCATGTCCTTGATCGATGGTTCACACAATGTATGAAGTTATGAAAGATGAATTTTCAGTTATAAGTCAGTAGTTCACGTGTGTCGTGACTGTAATTTTGCGGAAGATCTCGTTTCGACCCTGGAGTCAATGTGTCATTCATTCTCAGTTTTGTCTTTTACGGACTATCATTTTGGATATTGCCATTATGTTTAACTTCCAACATGCTCTCATTTCGTTTAAATCATGTCTCAAAGTCTTTGTGTACTTTCCTGTTGTTCATAACGTTACGTCCATAATTCATCTTGTCCAACTACAACGCAGGACGAATGCAACCAGATATACCAACCTAAAAACCTTACACTGCTGTTTTCATGTGTTGAACAGCATCCTGACACGTGTACTAATATTTCAACACAAACCTAACGTCCAAATCGGTGGTTATGCGTCCTAACAAACAACAGCAGTTGGTCAACAGAAACAGGAATAAACCTGAACGAAATCGCTACTCAACCTGCCCTTTCAACGTAGTCTCCTCTAAACTAGAATATACTGACAAAACAGCCCTCAGCGACAGAAACGTATGAGAACAGCTCTACTTGATGCCATCAATCAACTTTAATCTACTCAATAATAAAAGGAGTTTTTCAAAACTTGTCTCCAACTGGAGATTAAAGTGTAACATTCTTCTTCTACATGCACCAAAGCATTACCATTTACATCATTGTGGTACATATACAAGTATTGTATTGGGAAAGGGGTCGTGTTAGTTTTTGTTCTTAAATGACGATAATTCAAGATAAGGAAAACAATTGAAATCAGTGATTAAAAGAAAAACATATCTATTACTTTTAAAAGTATCAGTATTATTTGATATAACCAATGGTAAAGTACTTCCGATGTCAGTATTCAAAGCAAGGTAGTGTAGTTTTAGGCATTCGAAAGTAGATTCTTAAAATGAAGAGTAAGTCCTTGAAATAATCTGAGACTAAAATTTAATCATCAATAGATTCAATTTCATTTTCATAGCAAGAAAAATACTTATCAGTTATACAATACATTGTGTACAACTTTGTGTCATTCAGTTGAATGCAATTATTGCTATTTTAAGAGGGAGACTTTGCTACCGAACTTTTGATGAGGCTGAAATGAGATTTTTTCAACAAGATTACTGGTGAAATCGTCATGGAACTCCAAACCCTGGTGCAATGAATTCGCAAGGATCAACAACAGCAAGGATCTAAATATTCGGACACAAAAGTAGACTGTGATTTATCCAAGACAATATACAGACGTCATAACCTGGGTTTGATACGGTCACCGAACAACCATTCAGGCGCAGGGACAGAAGCTATTGGCGCTTTTATGGTATATTTGGTCCCTAACTGCTTCTTTGTGTTATCAAACAACAAGAACTGAATGGCGCGAATGGTCAGTAGTATGGTATGACTGATTTGCAATTCAACGTTTTTATTTGAATTACAAAGTGATTCAAACGAATGCCCCAAAGAACGATGTCAATTTTGCTTTATTGTCGTCAATAGAGTAGAGGTTCCGTGGCTTTAGTCTGCTGTGATAAAGGCTCGAGAGACATAAAAGCTGTACTCGAGTACTCCTTTTTGCCGGAGTTACATGAATGGAGATACAGTACATATTCAAGATGATTCATTGATCTGAGCAATCAAGAACGAATTGCACACAGGGTAACCTAATTAACTCACCAATCAGTGAGTTACATATAAATGGTGTTGAACTATAAATGAATGACTCCATTTAATGAAAGTTTTACCTCAACTCTCTTAGATTTGTCAACAACATATGGTCACGTATGTATTTCTTCAAAGCAAAAACCAGACATGGGTTAATGTTTGTTCGCGTTCCTGACATGTCGAAGATGGAACACTCTAGGACCACCTTGACAGTGAGTGAGTGAGTGAGATTAGAATACGACCTACATTTTGGCAAACAGGCATCACTAAATGGCGGCGGATGGAATATCAAGTTAATTATTCATGGGTCCTGCATTTGTTTATGCCACTGCACAATTTGGCCGCTCTGTATACTTACTCTACAGTTAGAATATCTCCTTCTGGTTTGTACCCGTGAAGGTCCGGGTTAGAAAATTGATCTTCAGTAACCTGCCTTTGTCGTAAGAGGCGACTAACGGGATCGGGTGGTCAGGCTCGCTGACTTGGTTGACACATGTCATCGGTTCCCAATTGCGCAGATCGATGCTCATGCTGTTGATCACTGGGTTATCTGGTCCAGACTCGATTATTTAGAGACCGCCGCCATGTAACTGGAATAATGCTGAGTGGGGCGTTTTAAAAACTAAATCTTCCTTTATATATACCCCTTTCAATATTCATAAGAATTCTCTGCCAAAAGCAGAGTCGATTTGTACAGTTGTGACTATATCATGTGCAGATATTTGTTTCAGCTGTAATAAAGCTGTATGATGTTGTTTGCAAACAGATCGGGTCTAAACCAGACAATCCAGTGACTGTCACCATGCGATACGAAGACAGAGCATGTGTTTATGAATCACTATTAAATAGTGATGATACCAGGTGTTCGCGAAAAGGTATCCTGCCCCACCGGTGGCACCCGTCATAAACATGTGCTAAGTCTAGTCATTCGTTCAGCTGAAATAATTCGGGAACGTTTGTAATTAGTCAAAATTGGTAATTGTATCGGACGTCATTTTTGACAAATAACGATCGTAAATTATACTTCACCTATCGGTATCATTTTACCATATCATATTTCTTTTGCAGCTTTGATTTGAAATAAATTCAGACTGGAGATATTGCCCGTTCCATGCTGTGGAATCAGAATTCCAATAAGAAGACATAGCTAGGGCACAATGCTTTTGCTTCATGTTGAAACTAGGAATTCTATAACTACCTACGTCAAACGGCACATACAGTAGGCTATCTGTAATAGCCAAACTGAAAACATGAAGTCCGACATTTTAACAAATCAGTATTTGTAATCCAATTGCAAGAAAGCCGCATTTGATGTAAGAGGTCCAATTAGAGGACATTTGGTGTACAGATCGATGTTCATACAATGGAATGCATCATCCATAATGCACTGAATGCTCTTGCTATTCGAATCACATGGGTTGCCATGCCGAAAACTGGAATGTTATGGAGGCCAATTGTGGGCCTGAATATTTTCTTTTCTATTAAATTCGCATGTATGTCTGTGTTGTATTCAACTGAAATCGTAAATTATCAAGATCCCGTTGAAGTCAATATCATCAGAAAACATTTTAAGTGACTACTTTGCAACTAATTTACACCTTTTTCGAATTAAGGAAATTGGAATTTGGGAGTAATGTCAGTGACACAAGTAGTATCGTTTGACCTATCATTTCCACTGAACGTTGCTAATTAATGGTTGGTGTTCAATCAATACGCCAGTTCAGTGATATATACTTGGCCTAACGTCTGAATGAATCTTGCTATAGGCCATAAAGGGGTATTTTTGTTGTAAGCCTTGCCATAGAAACATTTTGTCGATGTCAATAAATGTGCAAATGTCATAAACACATTATGCAAAGAGATTGTGAGTTTGAGTGAGTTAAAATTTTAAGTCACATCGGCAATATTTCTAACATAACGTGACTAGAATAGTTCATATGTTATAGGTAATGATATTTGATACAGTCTGTCACCAAAGGACAGTAAAACAACCAGCGTATCACAGTTAGAGATTTGAAACTAGCACCTTACTTAAACAGTATATCAATATAGAGTACAATACAATGTAAAAATGGGTTAATGATCTCCAGCAACTGAAGATAGATCACCATACTAGAGATCTTTGGGACTTACAATACTTTTGCTACTTGCATGGACCCAAGCTGGATTAACGTCATCCTTCATATGCCAGCCATTGGGGACAAGTCTAGCCATAAATTAAAAGAACACATATTCTACGATTAAAATCCTGGTAAGAGGAAATATACTTTGAATGTTTCCTGACTTTCGTACCCTCTCAGGAGGACAATAATTTTTCAGTACTTAAATCCCCCCCGGGAAGATACAGTCTCTATCAATCTCAGTTATGAATTTACTCAACCAATTTAAAAATAACTAATATCTATCTACCAATTATATTATTTTTTCCAACCAACTCTATTCCTTTTGAAAATATCAATAATTAAATGAAACTTAACAGAAGTAAAAGGATCCTTGACAGTTTGTATATTGAAATAGTTATCCCTTGTGATGGAAGAAATCATGGAAGAACATGCTTGACCGTGATTCTCTCACCGCAATGGATACAAAACGGAGGATCCTTACCTTTTCATAAACAACCATGTGTGTACCTGATGTGGCCAATACGACATCGTCGCATGATGTCCTCCTCAAATCTGGACTGACAATCCAAATAGGGTATAAGCAATGGATACCTGAGTGTCCCACTTTCTTTGCATTATATCCTTGATGTAACATCTAATGACAGGCTCATAATCGCTGTAAGGGATTAGAAGTGGTGTCACAGATTTGGTGAGTGTTGTTTTGGCTGCAGCATCAGGCATTGTGTTACCATAAACCATTACATAATTGGGTCACAGATGTCAAAAATTTACTATTTTCTACTGGTTTCGGTAATATATGGCTAGAACAGTGCATAGACTCGCATCCAAATTTTCTCATATCCATTAAACAAAGGTTACAAGATATATATCTCCAGACCTGGCTTGACCAATTATCTGTATCAAATAAATAATTCTATTACAGAATGTTTAAGCAATCTATATACAATGAAACCTATCTATCATATTTGAATGTAAGGAAATATAGAATCACGCTTTCAAAAAATTTCGTTGCTCCCCCCGTGATTTGTTAACAGAAACAGGTGGATATATTGGAATAAAAAAGACGATAGAATATGTAAAATGTGTGACTTGAATCTAATTGAAGATGAATATCATTTTCGTTGTGTTTGTCCAGCCTACCACAATTTAACAAATAAGTTTATTAAGAAATATTACTTTGAACATCACAATATTTATAAATGTATATCCCTGTTAACCTACTCTAGCAAGGAACACCTGGAAAAGTTGTCAAAGTTCCTATACCATGCCTTTATACTCAGGAGAAATGTACTCTCTACTGCCTAATAACAATATAGTCAGTATACATGTACTATGAGCCTGTGGACTCTTAAGTGCAAACAAAGACTATGGATAGATAGCTAAGAGCAGTTGATAGCTTATGATTCTACTGTATATATTGAACTTCTTGATGATATGGTTTTGGAAACAATGACATATGCACAAGCAAATGTGTCACCATCTTTAAATTCATTCGTAAAATTAGATTTGTAAGTACTGTATGTGCTTCCTAATTCATTAAATTCTTGCTGATAGATAAGCTGATTTGTGTCCGATATTTTTGTCGTGTTAATGAAAGATCCATATGTGGCTAAACTAGCTGCGATGGAGGAGCAGACAGTATTTCGGTTGGGTGTGATTTGTAACATGAAGAAAGAATTTCGTTGTGTTCGAGTAAGTAGATGTTCCAATGAGCAAGTGTGTGCACTTTTACCCTCACCTTTGTATTGGTACAAAAATAAGGATAAGCTTTCCTTAAATTCACGAAAACAGTTAGAAATAGACGGCAACGCATTTAACATCTTTCTGAATTATTAACCTTTAAATTTACTGGTTGATTAGTTGTACAACGCAAAGGGAACATTTCCTGTATTGCAAACTATGTGCAACTGTATGCAATAATGATACTTCAAGTAAACTTTATACCAAAACCATGATGTTGAAATAAGAAATCTCCTGTCAATCATCATCCGTGATGAGGTCAGTGTAGAACCGCAATCTCTGGGACAAGGAATTCGAAATGGACCACACGGATGAAAAGCAAGGATCTCCGAGGATTCTGAAAGAAATGGAGACAGTGTTACGCAAGTCAATGAAACAGACGCTAGAGACGTATTTGATACGGTCACTGAACAACCATTCTGGTATGGGGACAGAAGAAAGGACGAATCCGTTTATGCCCGTGAAGAGCCTTATTACAGGTAGAGGTTTCTCCTTGGTTTAATACAATAACTGAACAAACATACGGGCGCAACAACCAACGACCACTCCAACTAACTTGTCGTTGACCTGAATGAAGAGTGGGATAGAATGAACCAAGTTGACATTGAATGATTGATTACAAGTATGCCTCGTCGAATCCAGGACTGTCCTGATAATAGAGGCAAATTCAGGCGATATCAATGATTTGTCCTTTTCATGGACAGTGGTAAATCGGTACCTTCGGTCAATCCTCTACAATCTTTGGCCATTTGACGTTCAAATACTGATGCAAATCTTAGCCAGGTGTCAATCTCACACCGTCAAAATAGTTATCGCATATAAAATATCAACAATTCTGAAACATTTTGATGGATTATGCCGTATTATTTCCCCATATTATCTGCTGTACGATACACTTTTCAAAATTCGGTTTGTGCATCTGGAATAATGTAGAAGAAATCACTAAACGTTTGACTTCCCGAAGTTTCCATCAAAGAAATACCTCTATAATGTTCAACACTATCAACAATAGCTTTAGTTAGGGATAGGTACAAAAAGACCGAAGCCCATTCTGATAGAAAGTTCCCTGATTACTAAATACGAGTATACATAACTGATAAATATGGAACTGGAACATCACAGCAACACTGGATGATTTCGAGGGCTAAAACCATTCTGTCCTGCTGCTTTAACCATGCATGAGATCTTTTATGGCTGCTTCGACCACCTGCTGTGCCATATTACTAATTAAAATATTATCAAAATCATCATCAGTACAAAAGTCACACAACTGCTTGTTAATGTTATTAACGCCATAATCTTCGTGTTTAATAACGTCAGTCTCCACAGGTTCATCTGTCAGGTGTAAAATCCTCTTTAAAAACCCAGTGAACCTGGCAAATCTTGTCAGGAACAATGTTTCTAAATTGGTACATTGAAAGAAATCACGAATGCAGACTCTCAACACTGGAGGCTCTTCTTCCTCCTTCGGGATCGAAAATGTACCATACAGAGGACGATTCTCCTTTTCACCAGTGAATCCAAATTCATCGGATACATTATATTCTTTTCATTATTTTCTCACTTGCTATCATACCACATTTCCGCAAATGTAACTCATATTGTTCTTTGCAAGACAATGAAACACACGAAACAGCACAATCACGTACAGTCGTAGTAATGGATGAGTGACTTAATCCGCAATATGTCAGCCATATCTTGACTAAAGCAAGTTCTAAATACATGACAAATACAATGTTGAATTATAGAAACCTGTCGACGAAGAACAGTAAACATCACTAGAAGATTATAGATTAAGATATAAAACTAGTTTGTAAATCTAAAGTTTTCTTACTATTAACACAATACAATATAGAAACAGGCTATAGATCGCCAGCAACTGAAGGTACATCACCATCCTAGCGACCATGGGGACTTACAGTGTTTTTGCTACTTGCATATAATAATAGTAAAAGTTTCAGCATCCGAACCGGCCTTGACTGATGGAATATCCGAGACTATAAAAAGACAACATCATATCTGAAAAAACCAACGTTCGCCATTTCTAACCAACACTGTACAGCAAGTGATACAATTTAGTAGAGGTCGGGCAATATTAAAGACGTTTGACAGAAATCTCTGACGAATTTGGCATTGCTGGAACTTATTTTTCGCGGTACCGCGGTATGCTATCCCGAGATTGATGGTTATCTCAAGTCATTTAAACGAGCTGATTTTAATGGTACCACCATGGCTGTCGCGGCTAATATTGCTATTCATTCATGAAATATTGTTGATATGAAACATTTTGGCCACTCAAATACGAATATCAAATGTCAGTTCATTTGCATAATACCACAATGTGCACCGCAGGAATCAAACCTATATTTAATACTCCTGAAGGTCCGGGTTTGAATGTGCCTACAGTAACCCATGCTTGTCGTAAGACGCGACTAACGGGATCGGGTGGTCAACTTGGTTGACATATGTCATCGGTTCCCAATTGCGCAGATTGATGCTCAAGCTTTTGATCATTGGATTGTCTGGTCCAGACTCGATTATTTACAGACCGCCGCCATATAGCTGGAATATTGCTGAATGCGGCGTAAAACTAAACTCACTCCCTATTTAACGTCAGCCTAAAACAGTTATTTTGGATCAGACAAAGTAGTGAGCAATCGCGCGAGGAATGTTCCATATATGTGGTTGTGTTGCACACGCAATGAACCAGGTGGCGACCTGATCCTGTTTCTCCTCTCGTTTTTCAGCCTTACATCCCCTCATGGTGAAACTCACATTTCTGAGGACAGAGCTAAACGTGCCAGCATTCTACTTATACCAAATGTGGTTCAGTTGACCTTACATGGACGTCCCTTCTTCTCTTATATGTTCGTATAGTTGGGTATAATAATTCGTTCTCGTCCTTCAAACTATATCGAGAATTATATTCAGTTTAAACATCAAATGTCCGATATGTCTTTTTCCAGTTTCGTTGAGATTATTACTGCTTTGGGGGACTCGAGTTCGGGGGACTTCGAGACAAGTACGAAATGCATTCGCTCGTTTCAGTTAAGACCTGGGTTTGATGCTCAAGATTGGTGACACTGGAGGAAACTTCAGCAACACACATTTATTACTGTAATAAATGAATTATTTAATTTTTAAAAGTTAATCTCCTTTTCAAATTAACTCATTAACGTCCATACTGCGCTGGGTTACAATTGGCCTTGGTGTATTTGTCTTCCCTAATGTGCAATTGACCCTGCCAGAACAGATTCAGCGCTGAGACCAGTGAACATTACAGCGTACGACATAGTCCACACCCTATTGCCTATGCGTCCATAGACCCGTGAAGATACGGGTTAGATTTGATCTTCAACAACCCATATGCTTCTCGTAAAATGCGATCAGTAAAATGGGATCAGGTGGTCAGGCTCGCTAACTTGGTTGACACATGTCATCGTATACCATTTGCGTAGATCGATGCACATGCTGTTGATCACTAGATTGTCTGGTCCAGACCCGTTTATCTACAGACCGCCGTCATATAGCTGGAATATTGCTGAGTTAGCACATCGTTAAACAACAACCAGACCAAACTGCGCAATATATATGCATACAGAATTTATCAAGCAGCTGTCGAGGACAGCCCGTGTTCTCTGTAACATTCCTTTTCCTTTGAGAGTAACCCCAAGTCATTCCAAACGAAACGTCTCACGGACTTCGTAATGAATGATAAAGCCCTGGCTGGAACATCGATCTCTAAATAGACTTTAATTGGACATTTTGCCACAAATTCTACTGCCTTGCAGCATGGATTAAAGACACTGATTTGATCGAGCCTCCATGTTAAAATAAAGTGGCTTTCTTTCTTTTTCTTCGTTAGGATTAATACAAAATCTCTCCCGTGTGTGTAGTTTGGAGTGGACATTTAAGATATTTTTAGTTTAAACTTCAAAAGCCCCCATGCCTATGTACAGGTCTTTTACCGATTCAGTGAACTGATTCCACTGCTAAGAACAAGAAATGCCCCAAAGCATGATTTATCTTAAAGCAAAGCTACAAGAAATGTGATATGGTAAAAACATGAGTGATTGGTGTAGTCTGAAATAAGATTGGAGTCGATTTGTGATTAAAGTCAATTTAAAGAACACTTGTTTCAAAGAATCACATTTCCTCCTGAGACCTAATTTCACGTTCAATTCAACGTCCAAAAATAGAACGCTCAATCTATGAATACTTCCATCAGAAGGATTAGATTGATGGAGAGTATCAATCAAGTCGATTGGTTTTAAACCTAAAAACGAATTCATCTTATTTCCATCCTGGAGGGTTCATTTGGCTTCTTTGTCACTTCTGTATAAAGGGCAAACAAAATCTCAACATTTACAATATCCATTTGACTGAATGGATTTTGACGCTGTAAATATGTATAATCTCAATAACCTGTATTTTGTCAAAAGAACGATCTAATCCATTATTAATAAACTGTATTGCGGGGTGTGGCTTAAGCCAAGAAACGGGCACTTATTGCGCTAACTGGGTGAGGAGGACACCTTTACCCTTTGTGCTAACACTTGTTATCACCGATTATGCCGGACCAATTCTTATAATTCCATCACTATTTTGCATTTCACGCCCTGTAGAATCACATTTGACACTCATATCATAATCACTCCGGGGTATTGTCGAGATATTGGACATAATATCCTTTATGTTATATATTTTGTGATGAGATACTGCACAAATAGTTTTTATCAGTCATAACTGTTTGTGCTGATTCACCCAAGATGCTTCATGTGGTATAAATGTAGTTGATGAGATTATATTCGAGTATCGACAGTATTTCAGCCATACCATGGTTAAGGCAAGTTTTAAATTCTTTCAAAATACAGTTGAATTTTACAAACATGTCGACAAATGGCAGTAAAACAACTAGAATAAAACAGAAACAGAATTTAAAACTTGCATCCATATCCAAAATTTGATTTCTATTGAGAACAATACAACATATAAACAGGCTATAGATCACCAGCAACTGTAGGTAGATCACCATACTAGGGACCAGGTGATTTGCTTCCTGCATGGACCAAATGCATTTACATCACCCCTTCAGCCATAAATTAAAAACGCCATATATTCTACGATTAAAGAAGTGACAGATCTGAATTGACGTTGACTGTTTTGGGACTTGCGTATCCTCTCAGGAGGCCCGCATATTCAAGAACAAGTTTCAGGTTCATAGCATCATTAAGAAAACTGTTCTTTTGATCTTCACTGTAAGATATCAGAGCGCAGGTTATAAGTGTTCGTGAGCAGTTGAACTCGAGGCAGTCAATTCCAGTTCACAGCGTTAGCTAACAGGAATTACACATAAACCTTAAAATCTTTCTATATTGATTGGTATGTAATTGAATTTAGTTTCTCAAATTTTTTATACTTGCAGATTTAATTGATACATTGAACATCAAATAGTTCCTCTATGTAACTGTACTCTTGGTTGAACATTCGAATTGAACAGGAATTATATATCAAGAAGAAAGTTGGTTCTTTTGAACACAAATGATCAAGGTTGTTATGGTTGACATCAGCCGACAATTCCAATCCTATTTCAAATTATACAAAACCGTTACGTTTTTCTTTGTTACATCCTATTTCTCATAGTGTAAGAAACACAAGCTAGGTGAATCGTTTTCATATTTTTTTATTATAAGTTTGCAGTATAGAATTGCATTGATGGTCCATGGCAAGACTAACTTTAGAATACACAAAACAACTATGATCAATGACTTCATTGATGTCAGATCCTATGACACGTTTGCTTGAACTCCTTGAGTTGAAAATAGGATACAGGGGTTACTATGTCTCGAGTGCACTTGGAATCCCCATTGTGGAAATAGATAGTGAGTGAGTTACGATTTTAAGTCACATCGGCAGTATTTCGGCCATATTGTGAATAACAGGAGATAAATAAATGCAGGGCAGAAGGGATAGTAATTTCTGGAATCCTCACAGTTAGTGAGTTACTGACTTCAAATATGTAGACACATCGGCAGTATTTCAGCCGTACAGGGAGAGATACTCTTGAGATAAAGGTGTAGTATTCCCTGAACTCCATATAAGGAAAACATGTGAAATAGGGTCATTGAAGAATATCGGCGACCTTTGCTAGACTGAAGTCACAGTACATATGCCATCAAGATAGGGCAACTGGATTGAAGACCACTGAAGCTGTGGTGAAAACCAATGCTCTTAATGCTTGCTTCGTGAAAACGAACAAAACATTGACACATGATTTTCAGGTGGAGGACATTTGGTTAACAGATCAACGTGAAGACAATATGTCGTTTATTATGACCAGATGGAGAAGTCTTAGAAAAGTTTCTAAAGGGATCACTCAGGCGTGTAGAATGTTAATGAGCACGGTTCTCTCTTAATCAATTTGAACCAATGCCTGTGTGATTTGGAAGCGAACGAGTGCATGTAAACTACTAGTGCAATGCCGTTCAAAGCTAATAATAACTCACTGTATTAATAACGAAGGTTTATGCTAACTAGCTACTTCACATGACCGAATAGTAACGGCAGAAAGATACAGAGAGATGAGATGCGTTAGTAGAGTGGTGAAATATCATTAGGGTCCATATGTGTAAGTCCAAATGACATGGTCTACCAGCGATGCATACAATTAAGTTTTCTTTTGGACATGGATATGGTTATATGTCAAAGGACTATTTAACAAGGGATAATCTTGACCATTACGCTAAACTAATCACCAAGTCGACAAGTCAAAACCAAACCAAATGATGCTGGAAGAATGAAACAGCTTACACCGTTAGTAGGAATCATTCAGCCTCACGTTGCAATTAGATTATTCAAGTGAGTTACATTTTTCGCCTTAATGGTTTTCATGAGAGTACTCCCCAATATCCCATTTCACGATTCTAATAGCTCACCTTAGCATATACCCTATATAACCATAATATGTATAGGCCCAAACCCGACCCATTAATCGTAATAACTGCCACTTCTTATTCATACATCCTTTGATAGCTATCCAATAATGAAATCACATCTTCCAACTTGCACTGGACAGAAAGGAGCCGATTACCAACGCAATATTTAATCAATGACGTCAGAGATGTGAACCATGTTTATTGCGGTCAGCAAATGGCCATTTCGGCAGAGAGACAGGTGATAGGTTAGGCCATTAGTGCTTTTGAAGGTATTGTAGTCATTCTGATCACGGCTACTTGAGTTTTTTATGTACGCCGACCATATTTGACAGAATGGCGAACATTGGGCTAATTTTCTGTATGATCTTATTGATTTTCAGTTCCCAGTGTTCGAATTCAATAAAGAACCGGACAAGTGACCCACCGAATTATGTTCATTTCATTTCCATTCTCCTGTCTTTACTGGAGGGAGCGGTGGGGTGGCCTAGTGGTTAAAGACCCGGGTACGATTCCCCACAAGGGTACAATGTGTGGAGCCCATTTCTGGTGGCCCCCGCCGTGATATTGCTTGAATATTGCAAAAAGCGGCGTTAAACCAAAGTCACGGTGGGGACACCAGCAATAGACTTCACACATTGTACCCATGTGGGGAATCGAAATCCTGGTCTTCAACGTGACGAGCAAACGCTTTAACCACTAGACTAACCCACCAACCCTGTATTGGTAATGAATGTGTGGTTGCTTTAGATAAGTAGAACACGTCAATTCCAAAAAACGTCTCGATTTTCTGCCCGAAGAGGGTCCGCTTGTCATGTCGATTTTGTTTGTGAGGTGATGCTACCGTTATTTATGATGCTTCCGAGAAAATAACTGTTAATTGTTTGATCGGCATTCTAGAAGTTGGTGAGTGAGAAATGAAACATATCACTGTATGGATGACAATTTCTTGTTTATTGCATAGAGCGACGTTTATATGTTGATAGTTAATCTGCTGTTTGTTATACGTACTGTTACGGTTAAATAATTGCCGTGACAAAAGGTTTAAGAATCCCCTTAGAACCAGCAAAATATAACACAAACAAGTCTAAAATATTCAATAATATATTGAGCAAACAATGAGCAAGCTACAGTGAATCACAATACAGATTTCTAATACAATGCAATTGAGTCACATTTCTAAAGTTATGGGTCACACATATAAAATATTAACTCACCAGAGTCTTGGTAATCACAGTGAGATCAGATATTATAAATGGAGCTTGTTTACAAATGAAAGCAGTCAGGCACGAAGTGTCAGGGTCAGACGATGGCGATGTGACGAAGGACGAAGCCGAGGCAAACAACGATGGGCAACTCCAGTGATATCCCGTGTAATTCCGTGTGATATCCAGTGTTAGTCCCGTGTAATTCCGTGTGTAAGTCCGTGTGTCAGTCCTTGCATGTCGCACAACACAACAGCCAGCCTTAATATATACTGACACAGATTCTCGAACTTTCCAGCAAAGCATCGCTGTATCATTAACCACTTAGATCTTTCTCGAAACGTGTTTAACATACCACATGACGATGTCAACACATAAACATCCGGTCAAGGGAGGTAATTCTCGAGCGCTATCATAAAGGCGTGCCGCTAAAATACTGTTGCCACTGAACATATATGACTCAAAATGTGACCCATAACCAACACTCAAAACTTTAAACATTGTGCCTCATAATTAGTATCACCTGAACAATGTTATTACAAATTACAAAAAACACACTCTCGTTACAATACCATGTTCATATACTTCTCGCCATTTGGTTGTAGTCACCTCTAGCTTGATAACGATGCACGAATCTACATCGAAACATCGCCCTATGCAAAAAAACAAGAAATAAAACTGCTGCTGTTACTTGTGTTGCTAATTTGTACTGATTTCACTGAATTTATGATACAAACAAGTCCAGTATATATTTCAAGGAAAGGATATGTGTCACAATGTGACAATACCTTATACTATTCCTGTAGTGCTGATGCGTTTGCATGGGATGCATTCGGAAAAGTGCTTTTGTTACTCAGCATGAAAATGTCTTAATAATACATAGTTGATATATAACGCTAAACGTCTCTTTCAGACAAGAGTATACATGTTCATCAAAACCTTCCATTTGTTGCCAAATGCAAAAATGGGGTGAAAATTATTTGAATGGATTACAGAAAATATGTGAGGACACAAAGGTAAGCCAGTCGTAAGCCAGCAACTGAATTAGTTCATGACTAGAATAACCAATGTGCGTTAGAACATTGGAACGTTTGATGCTTGATATTGTCATACTGTTAATGGTCATACCAAACATCGATCTCGAAACAGGAGGCATGTAAATTTAAACGAATAAAAATAATAATAAGACATATCTGCTGTGTCCTTCTTGAGACTTCGTTGTACATCACAGACATATGTTTGTGAATCTAGTGATCAACTTGATCATGTAACCTTTGTCATTCAGGTTCTGTTGAGGGTGAATGCAAAGTGACGAACTGTTCACATAGCCCAGAATTCACGGTACTGTCATTGTCTATGGATTAACAATGGACAATCCATGACGACTGAAGACGAGGCGGGTTACTATTCAAGGTAACAATCCTGCAGAGAATCGCAGTATCGGAAGTAAGTATTGTGGTCAATTATCAACGAACAGCGTTATAGCAATATGGCAACTATGAAATCACTGCCCTCTACGGAATCTTATCAGAAACAATATTATGTAATTACTCTACAGTCTTACAATGAATTTAATTGCACTACTGTTGTAAGATTGTAAGAGTGAGTGAGTGAGTGAGTTATTATTTAACGTCACATCGGCAATATTTCAGCCATATCGTGACGAGAACATTTGACACTGAAATAGAATATATATAGATATTATAAAAACCTGCCGACGAAGGACAGAAAAATACTAGATAATCACAGATATGAATATAAAACTAGTGAACAAAGCTAAAACATTGTAAGATGAATTACACTGACGTATAAAACTGATAAACTGGTACATGACCTGACTGTGACTTGATTCAAACGTCGCAACGTGTAAACCCATTGCGCCCCACCACACTTGTTTGTGAGTGTTTAACACATTTTCGTGCTTTGCAGGAAACAATATCTCATGACTTCCCATTACAGTGTAGTGATGACATCGTGTGTTCAATATCAGAGCTAACGTTACTATGTTCCGCTGATGGCATTGCATTCTTTTATAACAACTCGTATTCGTCGAACTGACAATTATTTCCACATTTTCAAATGAATATTTCTTGCTTGTTCGTTGGCAAACGCTGAGCTCAGCATCGATTACACAATGGCATCATGACCTCAAAAGGATTGTATCAAATGAAGTCATCTGTCGCACATTTGCAAGTGCGTGTTCTAAAACAAATTGAATTAGGTTCTTGATAGGGAAAGGCTTTCTTTGACCCAACAACACATTATAAAAGTTCTGGGATTTGTTCTGGATTGACACATTGACAGTTACTTGAATGTAATAGATTATGCAAAGATTTTAACATTCTACCAACATGTATTTTTGATACAAAAACGTCACACAAATAACATCCGTAGAGGTTTTGAAGGTAATAAATCCATCTACTGCCAAACATCCTTTGTGTGTGTTATTTATAACTCAGCAACGTTATTGAGTAAAACATGGAATTGCAGAAATTTGAAATCCTCAGCCAACTCACAAACTAGATATATGATGGACGTCTTTTTTATCATCAGTTTCTTCTGTTTGGCTTTACTCGTTTTGAGATTGGCAAGTGACATGTAAACCTATTACACGGGGCCTTCGGAAATTTAAGAGTAGAATGGATATGTCCACAAAATAGAGAGCTCAAAGCAGAGATAATGTATTTATCCTTGGATTTAATAGGTTGAATCCATCAAATTCATGTGTATAATCCTTGCTGCATGATATCCAGAAGTGGATCGAATAGCTCCTTTAGAGGACATTTGGTTGCTGGATCGAGGTTCAGACAATAGCTTCGTCATCCGTTATGACGAGTTAGCAAATATGATAGCCAATTGCTATTCGGATCATTGGCTTTAGCTTCTACGCAGAAAGAGTAATGTTACAATCTGCATCAATTTCCCTCAACGTGTAGATGTTGAGTTAGACAAGGAATGTTTCTTTTTGAGTGCAAAAACGAACAAAACAAAATGCCCAGGATGTGTCAAAACCAATTTGAACCCGCATTTTGTACCTACACTGCTGGTCATAAGTTCATACCTCTTTATGTGTGGCAGAGCAGTTACATGACAAACCTACTTGTTAAAGCGTCAGTGACCAATGAAATTAAAGTATTTTACATGAAGGTAAGATAAATGACGGCGTTAAGTCATATTTGTGGTCCCATTAGATAGATGCTACAGACGCTGTCTTTGCTGAACTCTGTTTCTTCAGCAGCAGTATCTGCGAGTTTGTTGAGTAGAAATTTGGTGAGATCACGGCGTATGTGCTGAGTTGGGTGGTATGCTCCCATAGACTGTCATACAACCATTATAAGTATGTAATGTGACTTTACATATGTATTCACTTGCTCACTCATTATTGTAAAGTCTAGGTTTGGAAGTCAAATCTTTTGTTTATCCTGTATTACCGCATTAAGTTCACAATACTTATTCTGTGAAATATTTCTATTTCGGGTATCCTGGACCAACTGGGATGCAGGTGTGGTAATGTTCATCTTTAGTGAGTAGGACATACCCTTGAAAGCCATTGGATCATTACTGGGTCCAAACGAAATAGTTGAATGTGACTGGGCACATTTGAGACACCATTAACTATAGAATCCTGAGCGACAGGGCTCACAAGTCAGGGCCTCGCGTGGAAGAAAGGCTGTCGAAATGAAAGAGTGATTGCCTAATACCGTCAACATGGTCAATACAATATGGACAATGACAACTGTCTTCTGTAATGTCATGACGTTACCTCTTCTGCAAACACATTCTTTCGTGGTAAATTGGATGCATAAAAACAGCAAACTATAATTATCTCAGATTCATAAAATGCACACTGACGTCGTTCGTCCTTCCGTTGCACAGTTAATCTGGCACTGTTTTTGGATAACTGTGTAATTGTGTGCATGCATAGGTGCTGACTCTTTCACCATTCCAAAGGAAACTTTTAACACGCATTCTATCCGCTGATATTCATTTTTTCCTACGGTATATATATTCATATCTATCTCTATGTGTGTGTCTGTGTGTGTGCGTGTGTATCGCTAAGCCTTGCAATTGCATTATGAAATCCTATTACACATGCCTCAATGGCTGTCAACAATCCATTAGCGATAATTGTAGTTAGTTTTGGTGTTGCTTGTGCCACGAATGGAATTCAGATATTGTACACAGAGGTAGGGAGGCTCGAATCAGGATGTTACAGGTGTGGAGGGGACACATTGCCCAGTAGACAAACATACATCACATGGGACCTTATAAATGAAGTCACAATCTTTATAACAGTCAGTGCAAGCGTAAAACATCATAAAATGCAAATACTTATTCACATGCATCACATCGTTAAATTAAATTACTTACGCATAGTTTGTATCGTATCTTTAGATGGGAATGATTATTCACATGTGTCATATCTCTAAATACAAATAAATACTAGTAGTGAAACAATGTATTATTATATCATATCTTGCAAATAATTATTCACATATATCATTTTCGGAATTGTTTGATGAAAAGATTAGGTCCCAGTCATCGATCAAAAGCAAAACGCATGATGCTTGATCACTTTGATGTAAAGGTGTTCAGCTGTGAAAAATTAACACATGCTTGCTAAACATGATAAGGACGTACGATGTTTCAAGATCGGCACAGATAGTGCCTCCTATTCATTTGACAACGGTTTACGTCAACTGATAAGGTCTATGACTTGGCTGACGTCACAACAGTGTTAAAGACGTTTGTCAAAATTCTCCCAATGTTGACTGTTCGCAGCAGTGAACAAACATTCTCGTTCCTGCTGCCACATTTGCTGGTCAGGGATTGAAGAGGACACGGATCCTTGACGTCAGACGAACGGTCATTTCACCACCACCATCTTCGCGCAACGATTCTATTGATGGGTCTAATAATACGGTTACCATTCGCCGATAACCTCCTCTAGTTCATGGGGGAAAAAGAATCATTCTGGCTTACACATGTTCTTGTATATCCAGTCGAAAAGTCATAACGTGTCCATTAAAACAGACCGCCTCCGTGGTGTAGTGGTTAGAGCGTCCGCCCGGAGAGCGGAAGGTCGCGGGTTCGATCCCCGACCGCGTCATAGCAAAAGACGTTAAAATATGGTACTTGTTGGTCCCTGCCTGGCGCTCGGCATTAATGGGTACAACAAGGACTGGTCGGCTTGGAGTCAGTATACTGTGTCTGAGTGGGGTATTCATGCTTCACTGCGGCATGGTATCTCAGTGAGCTAGCACTATAAAACCAGCTTCAGTCTGGGCTAGTACAAGCAGCCGCACATACAAATACACACGCATGCACGTCGTCATAAGAGCGAAATATTCTCAAGCACGACGTAACACCCAATTTCACCTCACCTCATTCATTAAAGCAAAACAGCTGAAACTATCAGTATTTTATTCATTAATCAATGTGGATTCAATGTCTGGATTGCTTTCTCTCCAGTATCATTTCCCTTATAAAATTCAACATCGGTTGTTTATTTTGGTTTTGTTTTTGGGGTTGTTGTTTTTTTCGGGATATAGTGGGTGACAGTGAGAAATGTTGTCGCTTCCTATATTGGTAGTATTGCTAAAGGGACGAAACTACTCATTAAATTCACTGGTTCCTGCTTTACCAACTTGAGCATATAACTTAAAATATCTGTTAGTGACAGAGAGTACTCATGATGGTGTAAACAGTAGCTTAGTTCCTACAGATAACTATAACTTTTCCAAACATTAACATAAGCCATTTACATTTTCTTCTTTGTTAGGCATTTTAGAAGTTAGGAAAACCACGTTCTATGGATAGTCAACTTCTTTTTTGCAATGAGTGCGACGTTTCGATGAAGGTACTAACACCGTTATCAAGCATGAGTTTGAAACAAGGAGAATATACATAGCAACATAGTGAGCACATACAAGGTTAATGTACATTGGATTGCTTATTCGTTATTTGACAAAAGTTGACTACCCATAGAACATGATTTTCCTCCAATTTACATTTTGTCCAATGCAATCCCCTCCTTTGACTTGTACCACGTGTTTATTGTGGAAAGCACTTGAATTGCCTTTGCATATTTGCATATTGTTTGGTAACACAGTAGGCTTGGTTTGCTTACGTCTTTGCGAACAGGGGAGGTAGGGGTAGGCTAGTGGTTAAAGCGTTCGCTCGCCACGCCAAAGACCCGAGTTTCCCGCATGGGTACAATGTGTGAAGCCCATTTCTGGTGTCCCCCGCCGTAATATTGATGAAATATTGCCACAAGGGGCATAAAACTAAACTGACTCTTTGCGAACATCTGTTTATTATCTGATGGTGATTAATATGGTTTGTGTAGCAGGGCGTGTCGTCATCCCACAGATTGACACCCTCACCTTGTCAGGCTGCTGACAAGGTTAACCTCTTTGGTCATGTGGACAAGGATCCGACCTGGGATCAGAAAGTCTGTGGTTTAATTCCATCAAAGGAATGTTGTGGTCCCCACACATATCTATGGTGCATATGTACAATGGATTCTCATTTGAAATCTTTCTTTTTGTATGGAAACAACTATGTGGCAATTATTTGAATTGAACGAAAAGGCATTTGTCAAGAAAATTTTGGTCACATTTCAGTTTCGGTAATGGTGAACTAATGTGCTTTAATACGTACAATGGCAAAGTCGCCGTTAGGCTGGATTTACACTACATTTACGCTGCGTCATGCGTTGCGTACAAAAAACGCACATCACGTAATTTCATTCTGATTTCTGCTTACGACCGACTTTTCAATGCGTTGCGTTGCGTCGCGTTGGAAATAGGTGCTGCACCTATTTTTAACGCAACGCAAGTGAAATCGCATGGGAATTCCCATCTTTGACGTCACATTTTGCATATACAACAGGGACTTTCCCGAAGCCCCACGTGGATGAAAAGATGAGGTGAGTGTTTATCACGCATTTTAGAGTGCTTTGCAGTTATCAAGTAACAGTTCCTACTCACCGACTACCATCCTTGAACAATATTTAAGAGAAGTAATATTTTGCATATATACGTTTCTGCTATTTTACTGTATGAATTCTGATTTCTGCTTAAAAGCATGGCTACAAGAAAGGCAAGGGGGGCCATCGACAAAGAACTGCTCTGGTGTAAGAAAATCACACTTTATATGACTAACGACATAAGGACTACATGGACTACAACATTTAGTCTTCCATTGCCAAGATTCTTGTGTGTAACACGTACGTCATGGAGAGTACTGATTCTTTGTGGAGTTACATACACATATAATCGAGAACAAACGTAACTGTTAAATTCAAACAGTTTTAATCATTTAAGAAACAAACTCCACAAAACAGTGATGATATGTCTTATTTTGAGCAACTGAAGCACAAAAGAGCTGTTTCATGAGGCTAGTTTCATGAGGCTAGTTTTGGTAGTAAGGAATCCTCAGTTAACCAGTACAACAGAGTTTACTAACAACCAAATGCACAACAATACTTTCAGGTTGCTTCCCATAGCACCATGGAGTATCCATATGGGTCAGAAAGTCAAACTACCACGTGGAACCTTTGATAACCCTTTGGCAATGTCATCAGACGCCTAAGAAATTGTAATGTTCCATTTATGATGGTTATCTTATAAAATTGCAATGTTTATATCATAGCCTTTTATAACAGCCAGTCTTTATATCATAGCCTTAAGGTAACAGCCAGTTTTTTTTTTTTTGTATTTAACTGGACTAATTCCACCTTCTTCAGAACATACTGGAACTGTTCCTTTGACAGATGAAAGTATTGTTGAAACAAGTCCTCGTCCAGTTCTAATTCCTTCACCAGACGGCGGTATGTACCATGGGCTGCTCGATTGTCAGTCACTGGGTGCACCCACCACCTTCTCTTGACTTTAGCATGCTCTTTTTCAAAAGCATGATATACTAAACGTTCCACTTCCTCCTCCTCTTCTTCTTCCACCATGATAAATATAAGAATTGCCTTGAAGTTGTCAACCATGTTTTGTTGTATTGCTTAATGAATTAATCAACAATGTTAACTGAAGTTGCCTGTACAAATGCAGTGATTAAATGGAAAGCACACGAAAGAAGAACTATGTATTTGTGTAACCAGTTGGTATATATTGTGGTAATTCGTAGACGCTAAAGCGATTTCGCGTTTAAAGTGAATGAACAATCGCCGTTCATAATGCAATTCAACGCAATGCAACGCAACGCATGAAAACACGGTTGTAGAGTAAACCCAGCCGAACTGATGATACTGTCTTTCTCCGGACACCGACCTCTAACTACTGACCAAATGCCACCTAACTGTATTTCTTGCATCCAGTTCAAAACTGCTTTGGTTCAACCTAATTGTAGAAATACACTCGCTTCATACCTTCATCGTCTTTGGATTAATGCAGAATAGCTCTACCATTTGTCGTGGTCATTTATGATATTTTCCTTTTCAACTTCAAAAGTGTTCTGTCATTGAGATGTCGTTTAAAGATCGCTAGCCGCAGACGGTTAAATGGATTGCTTAGAGAGTGTACAGTCTCCTAGCTTGATTCATGGTAGAGCAAAGCTGTACAAAATGCAGTTTTGTAAAATTTGCAGTGTCTTTTGTAATCTGAAAAAACGTTTGGACTCGGCTGATGATTTAAGTCATTTTGAAATAAGTTGTTTCAAAGAACTACATTTCTGTTCAAGTCTAATTTCACGTTTAATTCGAATGCCAAGGCTATGAATACGACTCTTGAGAATATCAATTAAGTCTACCACTTTTAAAACTAAAACTAAAAAGCACATTTTCATTCAAACCACCGAATTGATTTTGGTCTTATTTGATCAGCGTATCTTGAATTCTAGTCACTTACATGTAAAGGGCAAAAACAATGGAAAACTGGCTTGAACTCCTGTCCAATCACACCAATTTATCTCGGGGTTATAAATTCTGAATGTTAAGGTGCAGTTTGAAGGAGTATGTTACACTCGGGGGACTCCATTTGGAGACACGTTTTGAAGGACCCATTTAATTATTGAATAGATTCCGTTTGTCTGATGAAATTACGCAGCTTAAATTAAGAATTAATGTCAAAATGTGTCTAATCTCGGATACGATATTGTTCTACTTGCAGGGGATATCTAGAATCTCTTCGCTTATATCTCCACGGCTAAATAACACAAAACACGAGCCTAATCCTCTGTCATGACTTTATAATGAGAATATACATATATAATGTCTGGTAAAGAATACGTAGTCCTGACATTACGAATCCCAGAGCAGGGTATGAAACTCCCAAAAATGTCAGCCAGACCACATAGCTGGTTAGATGTAAAACGTGCCAGCCCTGGCCAAAACTTATCTGCTAACAAAAAAATACTAATATACATGTCTAAATCTAACCCGACCGTCGGGCAGGTGAACTTGAAATCTGGCAGTCCGTGTTGAAAATACCCCGTCCCGGGCCATCGGGCAGGCTGGTATTTCGAACGCTGCCCATAGTTATGAATTCCAAATGACAAGTTGCGGGTTTAAGAAGGATATTTTACGTTAGAACATCCATTTCATGACACGTTTTGAAACTCTGTCAATTATTTAGTATGCTCCATTTGGTTGAGGTCATTACGCAATAGTTGTTATAACAAGATTGCAGCGTCTGCAGAATGGACGATGGTTTGTTTCTGTGTAGAAATATAGTTGTTTGTAGTCAGGTACCATTGCTGTTTTCGCTGACAAACTTTAGATGTGTGCTGTTATACACTATTATAGGAGATGCTCCAGTATTTGTGTTAAAATAACAGTAGTTGTTTGTTTTCAGATACATTGTATTATGGTTGTTCAGGTGTTGCTATTGTTTGGAAGGTATGCCTGTTTCGACACGTATCCCAGTGGCAAGTCTGGCAAATGTCTGAGTGGTACAAAGTGTCGAAAACCCAAGGGATAAGTGAGTAGTGTTACGTGTTGACTTCCATGTTGGGGCAATAAGTTACCCGGAAAGTAACTCTGGAAAAGAATTTGTGAAACAAACAAACAGACAAACAAACAACAAAAAACATGCGATATAATAAACCACTTGATGTCAACAAGTAACAAAGTTTTCAAATCAATACAAACCAGGTCAATGGATTTACAATAGCAGTACAATATAGTGGCAGTGAAAAGTGAGGTGAGGTGAAATTGGGTTTAACGTCGTGCTTCAGAATATTTCGCTAATATGACGACTTGTATGCGTATGTATGTGTATGTGCGGCTGCTTGTACTAGCCCAGACGTAAGCTGGTTTTATAGTGCTAGCCCACTGAGATACCATGCCGCAGTGAAGCATGAATACCCCACTCAGACACATTATACTGACTCCGAGCCGACCAGTCCTTGTTGTACCCATTAATGCCGAGCGCCAGACAGGGACCACCAAGTACCATATTTAACGTCTTTTGGTATGACGCGGTCAGGGATCGAACCCGCGACCTTCCGCTCTCCGGGCGGACGCTCTAACCACTACACCACGGAGGCGGTCAGTGGCAGTACAAACATTCAGTGGCAGAACTAATACAGTAGTAAAAGCTATATAAAAGCAGTGGTAATGGTAATAAAGACGGTGACGATAATAACGTCTCCAAGCATAGCTTCTTAAATGAAAACTGCGATCTGAGAATGCCGACATTATATGTGTAGTTCAAACAGAATCGCATTTGCTCTCAATGAAATCAATTACAGAGGGTTAATTACAAAGCATCGGATTTCTTCGAACTAAAGCTAAAATCAAAATGATAACAGCACCTCAGAGTTTGTTTGAAGTAAAGTGTCAATTAAGTCTGGTTGTGCAGAAACTGGAAGAAATTAAACCGTAAGTCCTACTAGTCAAAGTCTTTATCCATTGAAGTAAGTTGGAATCCATGTTCAACAAGGAAGACTGATCATAAAGTCAATTCCATGTCAACTGCAATGAACTGAAGGCAAACGGACAACCGTATACCCGTGTTTGATGGCGACTTTAAAGGAAGCAGACAGGAAATGGTAGTTTGCTTGTGATATCACACTTGTGTTTTAACTTGCAGTGATCGCTCTTCGATGATTGTTTCCAGTTGACAGTAACTTATTGGTAATGTTTTCAGACTGATCCTGTTGGTTCTTTCAAGAATAACAACTCGCCACGTGAGTAGGGAGACGAGCCTCCGTGTTACTTGACCGGCCATATCTATCCGGGGCCCTCTGCATGTTACGTAACTACACGCGATGGTGCTTACCGTAGATCTGCAGCTACCCGGATTAAGCAGAGGGGCGTGTGTTGGCTTGTCATTTTATAACTATTGTGGTTACAGATATTACTGGTCCATTTATATAGTGTATACACTTTGTCTGGCAGTATGTATTTCCCAACTGTGAACAAGGAATGTTAGGATGCAGGCCTGAAGTGAACATGTCTGTTTGATAATCCTGAGTGCCATTTTGAATACTCGGTCGTTATCAGTTGATGCATCTGCATTTGATCATATTCACCTCGGGGAGAAGAAATGTATCAAATCTCTTACCACATACATATCTCACAAACATGCTGTTATGAGGTTGTGTTTTTGTTAATTATAATGTCACATTAATTGACGTTTAGTTGTAATGCGTCATAAAAGTATAAAGCGCTGAGTGTGAATGTTAACTCACACCTTGAAAACTTAGGCTGTGTAGTTTCACCTGTTATGAGTAAGTTGGAGTTACCTCCTTGTTTTGCTTCCGGTGAATGCTGTAAGCCATGAGAGGATCGTCCTTAGAAACCTGTACTGTAATCCATTGTAACCTTGTTGTTCAATATACAATTGAATATTATAGATTCGTCTGTTTTAATCTGTTAGTTTTAAGTGGACTCAAAAGCCTTATATCACAGTAATTTCTCAAACCGTAACAATAAAGAGAGTTCTGCATTCCATGTAAACACATGTTGTAAGCAATTACACATATCTCGTGTAAGTTATATGACATTACTGAATAATTGTTAGATGATTAGATATGATTAAACTAGTTTCGGTTATCGCTAGAAGTTGTTGAAGTTTGAGCATAATGGTTGCTTAAATCACACATTCCTTGATACGATACGATACGACACGATAAGGCAATATTAGAAAGAAGTCGTATTGGCAACAGTTCAAGATTCGTCTTTACTGTAACAAGGATTCATTCTTGGTTACAGACCTGGCGATAACAATGTCTCTGTAAGTACATATTGCTTGACTGAGTTGATCTGTCCATTTGACAGAAATTCTGAAGGATCTGTTTAACAGTGTCAGTTGTAAAATATCTCCGAGACAATATATACGTAGTGATTGAAACTGTTGAAAGTATCTCCTTCTATCACGTATATAACAGTTGATCTACGTGTCTACACTTGCCTGTGTGTCTTTGTCTATTGACGTTGTCGTCCAAGAATCTGTGAATCCGAGGTATTGCAGATGCAACGTAAAAATAGCTCCCAGACTCACTCTATCAAATGCTGCAAATACTGTGTAATTAAACATGTGACACGATCATCCTAATTCAAGGCCAAAGAGTTTCATTGAGTAAATAGAAAAGTCCCACGGCAGAGAATACACAAGACATACGGCAGAGAATGACAAGTCGCAATTATCTACCAAACAAATTTATTTTGGCACCCATCTTGTTCTCCTTTATGCGAACACCTTATGCCGTAACCGATTTTCAGTAACCCATTCCTGTGAATGTTATCGGTTTCACATTTTGCACCCAGTGTCGGCTAGTAAGCAATAGCATTCTCTGGCAGTGAAGTTCGATGTTACTGTAACAATACGTCGGTCACAAAACCACTTTGTGACAAAACGAAACCCACTGCAGGCTCGGATTGAGATATTCATTTCATTTGTTTGTATATGTTACATATATAGTGGCATCAACGCATGTAACAGCTTGGAATCAAGGGGGGGTTAATAATCCAGTTAATGTCATAATACTTGTTGTGAAGCAAGTTATCGTTAGACACAGCAGAAATTCAACTGTATCCTTTATCAGTCATGTGAAAAGGGAAATAATTAAGTATTATGACATTACAAAATATGGTTATTCTTCTTCTTGTGGTGTTGACAAATTCTTCTCCTTTTGGTCATCTTTCATATGGATCCTTCCAGCACTACAAGGAGAGGGATGAATAATTGTGTCTATGTTATTCCTATTTCATATGGATACAATGCATACCCCCTACCTCCCCACATACATACATACATACATACATACATACATACATACATACATACATACATACATACATACATACATACATACATACATACATACATACATACATACATACATACATACATACATACATACATACATACATACATACATACATACATACATACATACATACATACATACATACATACATACATACATACATACATACATACATACATACATATGTGCACACACACGCACATTCAAATATCATTGATTGTTTTGTATACTTGTATATCAGCACAACTGTACCTATCAACGTCTCACATTGACGACTAATGTATGTACTGTAACTATAAAAAAGTGAAGTTATGGTGCCATCTGATGGCATTTGCAGACCTTTTCTATAGAAATATCATTGATTGTTTTGTATACCTTTTATACCAGCACCTTTGTACCTAACAACGTCACACATTGACTACATGCACTGTACCTATAAATGCCTTACAAAATGGTAAATAAAACAAAAAGAGAAAAAAAGTAACAGCAGCAACGATAAATGTTTAATAACAGCACCACCCCTTACAGTACATCAACAGCATGGTAGGACGGCAGTCTTTTTGGAACACCTAAAATGGAACACAGTTAAGTTAAGAAAATTCAAACACACACCGTCATCGCCGTCCATATATTCGTGTTCGTTTAGATCAAATCACACTCCAAATTCTTTCCTCATCACAATACCGCGACATCTGTTCATTTCAAGCACACTCCTGGGGTCACTTTACGTCCTGGATATCAGAATTTGGGTAAATAAATCCAAACGTTGGAACAAAACGCTTCCGCTCTATTAAAGACAACGAAATGGACAACTTTCCTCTGTGCATTCATCTGGTTCTTTATGTAATTCGATTCAAAAAGAGGGAACTGAAAATCGACTTGGACATATAGAAAATTACCCCAATTTACGCTCTTCTGTCTAATAAGGTTAGCGGACAATACAAACGTTAAGTATTCGTTATTATAACGACAACAATAGCTTGAAAAGCACAAATGGCTTCCCCCACCGTCTGTCCCTACGCCGAACTGGCCTAATGTCTTACGTATTGTATTAATTGTGAGTTCGACATTTACTCCTTTCTCTACAATGCATGTTGTAAATTATGATGTCCCTTTTCATATTCATCACGGGATAATTATGAAACAATGTATGAGGAAAACATGATTATTAATGGACTGGTCATTGACAGATACAAACAATGGTGACGTGCGTTTGATACAAATGTATGTAACAAGGTTAACTTTTATAATGCCAAAATGGGATATTAAGGAGTACTGTTATCAAAAGCATTAAGGAGGCAAATGGAACTTAACAACCAAATTCAGCAAATTCAAGGCCTTATTTGTTGTGTAATTCTTCATCCCCGAGATGGGGTGGTTGATTGTTCGATATGGTGCTGATAAAATGTGGTTTAACGGCCCGTTTAAGATTATTGCACTTTTTACCACGCGCGTGTGGGTGCATGCGAATGATTGTGGCTGCTTGCACGTATCGAGGCTAATGCCTGTTTTATAGCACTGAACTATGCAATCGATTTCTGTCAGAGAATACAGATTATTTCCATATCAATATTATGACTTTGCTGCTGCAACTTTCTTCAAGCAACACAGGCACGCACGCACGCACGCACGCACACACGCACACATACATGCACGCACGGACACAATAACGGGATATGGTGGTGTCCGGCTGACTGACTCTGTTGATGCGTGATTATCCAATTGCGGGGATTGTTGTTCAATCACTGGATTACCAGGTCCAGACGGGGTTATTGACAGACTGTCGTTACATAGCTGAGATATTGCACCGTGTGGCAACTTGACACCCGAGAGTTTCTGGGGTTCTGGGACTGCGATCACGAGCTTCCTACTCAAACACTGTCAAACGCCGTGGGTTGATGGCGTCTCGCCATGGGTGGATGGCGTATACTATCCAGTTTACCTCAGGTTTGTCTTGCGAGGGAAGACGGGGCATACTACCTTTTTATCTTATGTTTGTCTCGCAGTGGGAGGACCGGCCATACTACCCAGTTTATCTCATGTTTGTCTCGCAGTGGGAGGACCGGCCATTCTACCCTGTTTATCTTATGTTTGTCTCGCAGTGGGAGGACCGGCCATACTATCCAGTTTATCTCATGTTTGTCTCGCAGTGGGAGGACCGGACATACTATCCAGTTTATCTCATGTTTGTCTCGCAGTGGGAGGACTGGCCATACTATCCCGGGCCCACAATGGATGTTTATGTTGGAATCGGAAGCGATTCACTTACTATATTGGTAAATTTCTGTCAAACATGATGTTCTTAAATTAAGTTATGAGAACTGTGATATAACAAAACTGACTTCTGTGCGTACTTTGGAACAGGACAGGAGGCTGAAGTCAAATGTACAAAACGGCCATTTTAGTTGGAAAGATCTTACTTCTCTTAGTGAAATTTCCATTCAGTTTGAAAAGCTAACCAAAGAATATAGTTACAGAAAAAAATGTTTGCTGTATAATGTCTCAATTAAGTCTGCTAGTTTAGAGAACTAAAGAAACGAAATTCGATTTCATGCTAAACGATATGGAAAGATTTTAAGGTTCATGTGTAATTCCCAGCAAATAACATAGTTTATTGGAATTCACAGTCCGAGGATCAGCTGCAGACGTATACTTACAACCAACAACATAGAAATTTAAAGTTAAGATCAAAACCTAAGAGGTTTTTTTCAAGTGATACATCTTCTAACTTGTTCTTGAGTGTGAGACAGTCACAAGTATAAGCTATACTGACTAATGACAAATGATACCTCCACAGAAGATGCAGTGCCAGTGAACGTCAGAGGGACAGTGTTCTACGTTGTACCATGAAACATAAGTCTAGTTTCTCAAACAGTGTTTCATATCGTATCTACGCACATGGTTATCACTGTTGTTTGGTGTTTAGCACCCAATGGTATTGGCAGATAATCGATTGGAAGATAACTGAAACAGGTTGTTATTTAGCACTGATGTTTCTTGTGTAAAGTAAACAAGCATTGTCACTAAGGTGACATAATCCCCCGCCGCAAATTATCAAAACAAACTTATAAAGTAATGAAAGTTTAAGTTAAATGTCAACAAAAACATGATCAGTCAATCTCTCTTGATATCTGGCTCTTTAGGTGTTCAAACCCACATATATTTTCAAGACTGACTTTGACCTTGACATGAATGTCATAGTGTATGAAAAATGCAAAAATAGTACTAAAGAAATTGCTTTTTGAAAAACATTTAAGGGAAGTCTTGAAAGTCTTTGAAGAAAATCCAGTGAACCATTCTTGAAATATCTTGCTGACAATTGGTATCTTGGTTAACATGCTTAAATCTTCAAAGTGTCTCTGTGACCTTGAAAATTAGGTGAAGGTCACCACAATCGACTGGGCCCTGTGCCTTCTGTGGATGAAGCTTGGTGTCAAATATGAAGAAACTCCAGTGAATGGTCTTGAGGTATCTCGCTGACAAGCATAACCTGCAGGTTAATATGCTGAAATCTTCAAAGTGTCGCCATGACCTTGAAAATTATGTGAAGGTCACCAAGATCGACTGGGCCCTGCGCCTTCCCTAGATAAAAATTCGTATTGAATATGAAGAAAATCCAGTGAACGGTTCTTGAGATAGCTTAACATGCAGGTAAAACGTTACAGTCCCCTTGGGACCTTGAAATGAAGGTCAAGGTCACCAAACCTAACTTGGACCTTTCTTATACTGTGATGAACCTAGGTACCAAATATGCAAAGAATCTAGTGAACGGTTCTTAAGATATTCTAATTCGTACGGACGGACGGACGGAGCCTAATACTATATCCCTCGCTTCGCGCAAAACGCGCGGCGGGGGATAACTAAAACAGTTAAGTCTAGAATACATGCTAGAAGCATTTTCTTGTATAGTTCCTCATTAAAATCATCTAGAGGATCGGGGTCGGTGAGGTAGCCTAGTGGTTAAGGCGTTCGCTCGTCACGCCGAGGACCCGGATTCGATTATCCACATGGGCACAAGTGGGAAGTCCATTTCTGGTGTCTCCCCGACGTGATATTGCTGGAATATTGCTAAAAACTCACCCAGTGTAGAGGATCTTATCACGTACAATTATAATATATCATGACAAACAGCTAGTGCGTATCAGCACAAAATGGAATATCGGATAACAAGAACGATTTGCACAGTATACAATCCCAATATATGTAAAATGGTAATATCTTTATTACATCATTTCTGAAACAACCCAAGGGCATCATTAACTCGCAGCCTAAGTGGTCTAGTGGATAAAACGTCCGCCCTGAAAGACGAAGGTCTTCTCATATCAGAAGAATTTAAAATATGTATGTTTTAATTTCCCTGCCTGGACCTTAACGGGATAAAACAATGACTTGTTTGTTGGAAATGATAAATGTGTGTGGTTAAGATATTCACGTTGAAATGAACGTTATACCTAAGTGGGGTTTCACTATAAGACCTACTTATATGGACTTGTGTTAGCGCACACACATACCTGCACACAGACAAACAAAGACACACACAAAACCGCTGGCGTGAAGGACTCATTGGAACTGCAATACGCATGAACGCAACACTGGGCCCATTTTATGTCAACTCAACATACAGTAACTGTTGTAGACTGATGTAGGCAGCTGTCTTTTCTAAGCGATTCCTCCCACCTAAATAATCTAGTCAATATAATATAGACCCTTAAACGCCCCAAAATAACAAGTGTCGATCATCCGCCAAAACAGATTCCAACAGCCATGAAACATCAACGCCAAAGAATAATTATTCTCAATTGCCAGATCAAACCAGGTGTGATTCTTTTGGGTGCAAAAGGCGTGGATGGATCATAGATAATTATAATAATAATAGGTGTTTGCAAAAAAGAGTAGGTATGTCCTGTTCTACCGGAAGCATCCGGAAACACTTCGAAAAAGAAAACAAGTGTTTGTTTCTTTCGTAATGCCTCACAAAGCATTACAGCCAATGATACAATCGATTCAATATACCATCTCTTAAAATAGATGAATAAACTGAAATGCTCCTGCTCAACCTGCACCTCAGCATTTCGATTTTACAACTCTGACACGTTCCAGTTAGCGCAGAATTGTATACAGTCAAAGGGATTCAGTAAGTATTGAGGTTCCCTTTGCCCTTCATACGGAAGCGACCCCAAATCCAAATATATCCTTCAAGAAAAATGGCATCTTTTCAGCGATTAGAAGGAAATAAGATTTATTCGTTTTAGTTTTAAAACCAATTGACATAATTGATAGCCTCCATCAATGACATCCTTCTGAAGGAAGTATTCATAGTTTAGCACTATATTTTTAGGCGTCGAATTGAATGTGAAATTAGGCCTTAAAAAGAAATACGATTCCTTGTAACACGTTTTCTTTAAGTTGTCTTTAATCACAAATCGACTCCAATCTTATTTCAGACTAGACCTATCACTAACGTTTGTACCATATCGCAATTCCTGCAGCTGTGCTGTAAGATAAATCAAGCTTTGGGACATTGCTTGTTCTTAGCAGTGCATTCAATTTATTGAACATCTTCCGACTGGAATCGGTAAAAGACATCGATTACACGGGGGCTTTTTGAGTTTATACATTGAAAAACACCATAAGTGCCCTTGCCAAACGACACACACGTCAGTGATTCTGTATTAATCCAAAAATAGGAAGCAACTGTGTTTTAACACGGAGGCTCGACCATATCAGTGTTTTTGATTCAGGAAGCAGAGTTTGATGCAAGAAGTCCTATTAGAGGATATTCTGATCGATGTTCAGGCCAGGACTAACCCATCATTTCTTCATGGAAGAACCATTCTATATGTTGTCCTTGACATTTGCTTGTGAAATTTGATGTGATTATGTGTCTGTGTGGTTTGGAGTAAATTTGAAAATATATACAGCGTTTGGAATATTGTGGATTTTAATTCTCTCATCATACAAGCAGTAATAACTGCAAGTTGTACTCAGTCGGAGATATGAAGGCAAGAGTTAATAAGTGGATGTTGTTCTTTCATCATCCATCAGTTTCACCGATCTGGACATTCAAACCAGGGTCTTCAACGTAACCAGTGGATGCTTTACGTACTTGCATCCCAGCGCCCAAAGACGGTAATGATATCATCGACAAAACGGAAAAGACAGATGGGTCCATTTTTGTATAAAGTAAATACTTTGCTGTATTTAGTTTTAATCAAAGGGGATATTTGTGCCGAAACGAACGAAGATGTCGAAGAAGAAAATGAACCTTCTTACAACTGAACCAAGTAAGGGACAATATAATGTTTATATACTCCTCACAAAAAAGTTAAGCAACACAAATTTGTAGTCTCACTACATTTTCATTTGTTAAAATTGCAAATCATTGAATGATGCAATAGAAAGCTTAAACATGTGTACACACGAATAACAAAATGAAATGAAATGATATTGAGCAATAACAGACTTACAAACCATCAAAAGCATATACCCGCGAAACAGTCGTGCAAAATGTGCAGCATTGATCCAGCAAAATGTTAACATTAAGGTTCAAGTCAGTTTGGGACAGTGAAGCAGTGTTCAGTAACGCGTATGACCACCATGATCACAAATACAAGCTTCTACGTCTTTGCATTGACCAAATGAGCCTTTAAAGTTGATGTTGTGGAATGTTCTGCCATTCTCTCTGTAACGCCTGCCCAAGGTCATCCAGAGTCTGGGGGTGAACATGGAGACCGTAAACACGACTTCCAATAATGTCCCAAGCATGTCCAATGGGATTAAGATCAAGTGACCTTGCAGGCTAGTCCACATGCGTGATGTTGTTGATCTAAACAACATCGTCACCACCTCTTTCTCGGCCATTATCATCCATGAACGGGCATTATCATCCTTAAAAATGAAGTTAGGACCCGCTTGTTATGCCAGAAGAATGATTACAGGTAGGTTTACACCGATCAGGTTGCATGTGTGAAGAGTGGAGCACATTCATGCCACACATTTTGCATGTTGTTTCTGAGGGTGATTGTGTTCGGGCGATGTTGTCAATATTGTAAGATAATTCAATTTGACAGTCATTAAAAACAATGTATTCTTTGAATATTTACCTTTCAGTAACATCTCGGCAATATCGAGATTGAAAAAGATATTACACTGAAAACACCTGTTGCTTAACTTTTTGTGAGGAGTATACTTAAAGCTCTGCCTTCAGGAAAGTGACTTACCCCCGTGGGTATTTAAGGTTGAAAAACAACAAACGTGATTTCGTGGTGTAAGTGAATAACACTGTCAGCAGTGAAATCCATGATGGTGACACTACAACGCAGATCGTATAAATCTCAAGATGTGACCAATCTCTGGACAGCAAACGTGGCTGCCAAAACGAAAAATTCACTCAAGGATGCAAATGGTCATTCCGGGAGTACTTTGACTGAGGACTTTAACAGTGTCATAAGATCAGCCAGGCTTGAAGCCCTGTCTCTTGATGTAAACCCGTTGCAAGACTATTAGGCATTATCTGCGTTTTTCAAAGCACTGTATGACGTCAGTCTCTATCCTGTTAAACAACCATTTATTATTTGTGGTAAAGTATCACGCATGGAGCTGTAGATTTATGACTTTGTCTTTTGTCCTGAGAATCAATAAGCAGGGAATGATATTTATCTGAGCTACTCATTTCACCCAATGTCACTTCAACAGGAGAAATATTTAACCTTCTACACATGAAACGAATGTATTTTACTTGACTATATGTGACCTTCCTCAAATCACTTCCTTATCTTGGACACATCCCCACCCCTTTGATGTGACTCCGAGAGACATCCATGTTCTCTACAATAGTCTTTACATATCTGGGGCGGTTAGTTCCCATGAAGTAGAATTGTAGAATCCTTATAACAACACCGGCCCAACATCAAGGAAATTATACTGAAATAACAAAATTCTACTTCACGGGAATACCCCTCTGGGAAGGTAGTCACAGCACGCTTTGGGGAGTATGTCATGTGTATGCTTGTTTGGGTTCAATTAAAATCAGATTTGAATTTAGGATAAGCTTCTCTCAAAATAGCTAACCACTTACTTTTGATGTAAACCTAAATATAAAGCTACTCCGTGGCAATATGAACTTAACATGCCACAACAAAGTCCGTTCGTAATTTTCAAAATTGCAATCTATTTTTTCTGTCAGTCATTATTAGAACTGAAGTGTTTAATTTTCTGGGATTTCATCGCGGTTTCATCTTCTTGTGGCTAGTGCAGAGCTCCTCCTGGGTGTTTGGAGTGGTTATTTTTAGCTTCACCTTCAAAATCGTGCATCTTTTGTATGGTCTTCTCAGATTTCAGACGGGGCGGTGGAGTAGCCTAGGGGTTAAAGCGTTGGCTCGTCACGCCGAAGACCCGGGTTCGATTCCCCATATGGGTACAATGTGTGAAGTACATTTCTGGTGTCCCCTGCCGTGATATTGCTAAAAGCGGCGTAAAGCTAAACTCACTCACTCAGATTTCAGACGGAAGTTATAAAGTGAGCTGAATCACCAATCACTGTGTAGAATCACCAATGTTCACAGGTTAGATTTATCATAAAGTAAAGCTGCCATTTCGCAAGTTAAGAGTTTCAGGAAGAAGCTGAAGCTGCAAGAAAATGGTAAAGATGTTGCAAAACCTAAAAGCTGAAAAAATAGTACAAATGTTACTGACAGTTATAGTCTGAAATACTACCGAAGCTGATGATTACCGATATGAAAATGATGCTATTTACTTGAAAGTCTAGAATTTGATAAGTGTACATGAACACCTAATACAAGAGGTAAAAAAAAGTTCAGTGCCCACGGCACAGATGACTCTCAGGAGAGAAAATGCATTAATCCTTAGAAGATGAAGATATGGAGCCACTCTGTGTTTACTGGTGTAAATTCTGTCAAAACAGTGAATGCAATCTTTGCTGCTAGACTTCAATAGTGAATCAAGAGGTCCAGATAGAGGAGATTTGGTTGATGGATCGATGTTCAGACAACGGTTACACCATCCGTCATGAAGGAGTAGCCAACAAAATAGCCAAAGTCTTTTCAGGTCGGTGGGTTTTATCTTTAATGTAGACGTGTAGCGGTACAAGTTGCTTCAACTTCTCTTCTCTGCAGTGCAGTGGAAGAAAACATCATTTTGAGCCCCACAACTTACTAAACATGAACCAAACGTCACTTAAATGGTTGAGTAATTTTACGGAGCGCGACGACTAAGCTGATAATCTGATTTAATTTGATTGAACAAATTCAGGTGACTGTCATATTGGTGGAAATAAGCATGTGAAGTTCCAGCTTCAGTGATGAAGCGGATTCTGAGGAGATGGTGTTGGCTGATGACGACAGACACGCCATGACAAAACTTCATTCGAGCAAGAAGTGGAAGTGATATAGTTGAAATGTACTGCAGAGTAAACGTTGCTTTCAGTTCAAACCATCTCCCCTGACCTAGACACTCGGAATTCCTTGACTCGGCAATCCCAATCAAACTACATTCTCCACGTCTCAGATTTCCGGCTGTGAAGCCAACTACTACAGAAGAGCCACGGACGATGACACACGCAGTTTCCCAGCGGCAAATACGTCCACCATGGACTCGCCAAACACGCACCTCTTGCTCTTTCGTAATTATATATCACGCATATTGCGACATTCCTGCCAGACCAATATTTCAACTAAATCGTTCCACAGGCGAGGGGATTAACAAATGAAACAATCTTTGCTATTCGTTTCTCCTGAACATGGCGGTTAGCCCTTGTTAGCTGGTGATTACGTCCTGGACTCGAGACGAAATATCTGAGCGCTGAAGTAAGGGGGATTAGACGGGTTTACGGCATGCTGGTGTCACGCATCTCGTACGGTTCCCCGAGATTACAACGCTACTTCAATAATTGAAACTATGACCATTTTGTACTAATTTGACAGCTAGACGGACGATGTTTTAAAGGTCTTGACGGGATATAAGGGCCTCTGTTCGCAGACCGCAGCCTATGGTGGTTTCCGGACTAGAGCCTCACGATTCCAATTTTAGAACAATTACTTCCAATACTGAAGTAAATAGCGATCATTCCCAGACCACTGTTCTTTAGTTTCTGGTTTAACGGTTTGCGTGTTGCAATGAAACCGTCACTGCCCTGAATTAATGCCATTACCTTTATCGTATATCACAGTCTTCATCCGCCATATCACATCGCCACATTCGCTTGTTCGTTGTCACCATCTTATAAACATATAAAATCAACGTTAAAGAAACAACAGTCCGCCCAAACAGTGGAAAATGTTTTAAATGTTTGGATGGTACCCTGAAATTTAATGATGGCATCAGGTGTGAAACTACCCCTTGCCTTTTGCAAGGTGAATGAAAAGTGAATGAGAAAGATGGGGATGTGGGGACGAAGGTGGAGTTAAGCACAAAGTGAGTGAGTGAGTTTAGTTTTACGCCGCACTCAGCAATATTCCAGCTATATGGCGGCGGTCTGTAAATAATCGAGTCTGGACCAGACAATCCACTGATCAACAGCATGAGCATCGATCTGCGCCATTGGGAACCGATGACATGTGTCAACCAAGCCAGCGAGCCTGACCACCCGATCCCGCTAGTCGCCTCTCACGACAAGCATGGGTTGCTGAAGGTTCATTCTGACCCGGACCTTCACAGGTTAAGCACTAAGTATTGCAAGTCAAAGGCATTTACCAACTCAAGGTTCTGGCGTTGACAAACCATGTTGCATCAGGGTGAACGTGTGATTGAAATTCAGTGCCTAGAGTGTGCATGTCCTGAGTTTGTTGACACAGAAAACGACATTAGTTTTGAATACTGTCTACTGTGTGCAAATGTAAATAGCCTTCCACCTTGGTCAGGCTTTGGTGTTTTCCGTACCTGTCTTCAAGTTTGGAGTTCATGAAAGTGCACCAATCAGTTGAAAACCATTGAAATCTTTTCCACATACGTCCAAAGGATCCAATGTAAAACATGTCGGCGTTTTATTAAACCTACGGCAAAGTGTATTTCATCGTTTTTAAAATTATATTGCATATACTAACACCTGAATCAGGTATACTGCCCATCATCATATCCAGAGAATTATAAGCATAATGTTGATTTTTTTTTAAAAGAAACTTATGTTTCCTCGCATAAGGACACTTTCAAACATCATTCCCATGGTCAATATCAATCTCTTATTATACAATGCCAACTCGCGACCACCGACCCATCAGCAACCAAATCCCCCAGAACCTGTTTCTGTTCACTTGCCAACTGTGTATTGTCCTGACAATCCTAGGATCAAAATCGAATTTAACTGGGATTCGAACTCACGATCAAAGGTGAATGCAATCGGCTGCTATTGGTCTGTCCTAGTGAGCAGTTCAAACCAAGCCTTGATCCAGGCAGAACGGAGCCAGCGCTCAGACCAGTAAGCGTTCCAATTAATCCCGGAGTTTAGAGTATTACTGCCAACACTTAAAAGACCTCATTTAATGAACTGACTAAAATGACAACGCGTCACTGGTACATCGGATGGGGGTCGTACGCCAACTGTTCACAGGTAAATGTGATAAAGGGAACTTAACGATTACACACTGTAAAATATTGAAGATGATCTATCTCATACTGTAAAATATTGACGATGATTTTCATCATAATATTGGTGAAAATACTTGGACAACCCGTATTCGTAATCTTTTGTTTAGATCTGATCTTTATCGTTAGTTTACATCTTTACCTGAACTTGAGTCGTATCTAAAGAACTTACGTAATATAATAATCTATCAATCAAAGAAGATATTCATCTTATGTAAAATCAAACATGTATTTTGAGTAAAAGTAAATATTTTCGCCTATGGGCCAAAATGTTTATCGGTCTAACTTAGCCGAATTAAGTCAAAATGAGTTTAAATTTGAGTCAAGATACTTATAAACATACACTCATTCATGTACAACCTCCAAAACATGGGGAAAAAATTATTTTGAGTAAAAGTAATATTCTCGCCAATGGGCCAAAATATTTTTCGCCCCTGGGCGAGATTCTATAATATCGCTCTAAATTTGCTGGATTAAGTCAAAAAGAGTTGAGATTTGTGTCAAGATTCTTATAAACACACTCATTCATTTACAACCTCCAAGACATGAATTCTGAGCGAAACTCAACATTCTCGCGCATGGGCGAGCGAGTTTACATTTTGAGTTTTCGAAAAAAAGATTTTTCACTTTTTCATCCTTGGCATATATTCATAACAACTGCCTGTTTAATTTGGTCAAATGCCTTGTCAGAAAGTGTCGACAGTGTGAAGAGATTCTGGACTATTGTGAGTCCAGAATTAAATGAATTAAATTGTGACGTGTTAAAAGGTTCTGTCCATTATGTAATGCTGAAGAGAATGAATTCCAGTCCAGTGTTTAAAACTCCCGAAATTCCAAGCTAGACAGCCGGACTGGTAACTTTAAAATAAAACCAGTCCGGATACAAATTTGCCTGTCCGCTGTTCAACAATAAAAACCAAAAACAAAACCAGGTTAGTCAGGTTACTGTTTGTAGGCATCGCAATAAACTAGATAGCACGAACAGGCAATGCACCGAGTTTAGGTAAACTGAAAGTACACGTGCTGTGATTGGTTATCATAACATGAACTGTCCAATCGTAAATAGTTTAACGCAATCATCATATTACCGCAGAAACCTCAAACTGACGACAAGAGAACCTGTCTAATATTATGAAATATTTACTGTAAGGGGTAAAAATATCTACCAGACCACCGGACAGGCTACTTTTGAAATTTGACCGTCCGAGATGAAAATAGACTGTTCCGCACGGTCGGGCAGGCGGGAATTTTATGCTCTGGTAAATTACACTTTTTATTTCCTTGTCCTGTATATAACGATGGCAAATGTATTTTCCATAATGGCTACAATCAAATATTAATGCTACAAAACTGTATTCAATACTCTCCTGTAAAGCATCCTTATAACAAGGGGGTGGTGGGGTAGCCTAATGGTTAAAGCGTTGGCTCGTCACGCCGAAGACCCGGGTAAGATTCCCTCCATGGGTACAATGTGTGAGGCCCATTTCTGGTGTCCCCCGCCGTGATGTTGCTGGAATATTGCTAAAAGCGGCGTAAAACCAAACTCACTCAGTCAGTCCTTAAAACAAAATACGGTAACTCAATTGATTTATCTTGCGCTCGTATTGAGAAGAGATTCAATGTAACGTGTATGTCGTTGTATTTGTTGTACATATTATGCATATGGGCATGTGGTCTTCATGCAATTAACGGATTGATTTGATCATGACAGTGTTGTGAAAACATCTGTGTCGTATTCTTGATTTTTCTGTTTCTGCTGACAATGCATGGCTGTACAGACAAACCGTTATCGAAAGAGAATGACATCCGCTGCACAATCTGTTATGTAAAGTTGATTACTGTTGGGGTTTGTTGGTCTGTCATATTGAGAAACAACGACTTGGTATTTGCCCACAGAATACCACATTCCGTAATCTACCTTGGAACCAATTAAACTTTTCAAATAATAAAACGTTTTGGATCAACCGTTTAAAAAGACAATTGACCGAGCCGAATGTGGCTTAGAAAACAATATCTTGCTTCATTTCGATCCAAATGACTTCCATCAAACGCTATCCAATAACACGTCAGAGATACTGGGTTATAGCTAAAAATATATTCAACATGCCAACGAATTAATCCATCACTACCGTGCCTATCGTCTTCGTCACAATGGCGGTTCGTGATGAAAGAGCAGCACTGAGGCTTTATGGAAATTAGTAATATTTTCCATACCAGTGGTGCCATTATTGGCCAGAATCGGCAATCACATTTTCTTGAGATATGATCATATACTCTGGTCTCGTTTGAACTCTTACATTTGTAAAATAATTGATTTTCTGTTGGAACTAATCCGTGTTCTGAGTGACATTTGCTTGTGTCCAAAGACATGCACCGATTAGGACGTATGGTAAACTGATGGTACAAGTGAATGATAGTGTTTTACATGCGTTTTAATACATTCGTATTGGTAGGGAATTACTGTTGCACTCAGGAGGAAACGCTTGTGTTTTGTTTCCTTAAAATGTTTGCATAGGTATTGTTCTAGATAGACAGGTTAAAACTGTTTTGGATAGTTGACAATGTTGTCTTTATGTCATTTGATTGAACACTTAACGAATAAATTTGATATTCAAAACCAAATCTCGATATTGTAAAGATTTCGACCTCAGTGGAGGATATGTTGATTGTAATACAACGAATTTAATGTATTTACCTAAACTATCATCTCTATGTAGGAACTAGAACACACTGAGTGAGTGAGTTTAGTTTTTGTGCCACTTTACCAACATTCCAGCAATATCACGACGGGGAACACCAGAAAATAGGCTTCACACATTGTACCCATGTGGGGAACCGAACCCGGGTATTCAGAGGGACGAGCGAACACTTTAACTACTAAGCTACCCAACCGCCCGACTAGAATATATATATTTTAAGATTTAATTTATAAATTAAGAGAATAATAAGCTTCTTGAGAATTGATGATAATTTTCATTTTCCATAGTAACAGGCTTAGAGACGAAAAAACAACAATCAAGTTGGCAAATCAGTTGGAATCTCACCCTGTCAGAAAAACTAATTCATTTCAAGGGGACAAGAATTCTTGGTCGGTCGATCTTTTTAATTCATGGACAGGATATTTAAATCAGAAATGCCCTTTTTCCATAGACGAGGTGACAGTTGCTAAAACAACCTGCCCTCACATGAGATCCTCCAGCAAACTGTCCTTGTTGACAAGCCGTTTAGAATCTATTGAAACTATTGCCTGATAATGGTAATTACATTATCCCAATATCATAACGTTTAAAAAAATGCTGGGCCTATACATCATTTACTGGCATTTATCAAGGAAACATACACAAGTCAATCTTTATAACTCATTTAATTGCTGGGTAAAGGTGCAAAACATATGAAATAAGGGCGTTCAAACTGAAATTATTCTAAATGTCATTCACACTTTTGGTCTCGATAAGTTTCTCATGTGATGACAATAATAAATGGATGGCTTTGTATTACGTTTTTTTATGTCATTACTTACCTATGGATAGCAGCTTCATAAATTAATATACCATATAGCGACGTCTTGGGATTCATCCTTATACCATACCTATTGTAGTTGTGTGTTTGTTTGTTTGTTTGTTGTTTAACGCTGCAATCAGGAATATTCCAGTTTTTGGGGCAGCGTTCTGTAAATAACGAAGTCTCGACCAGACAATCCAGTTATCAACAGCAAGAGTATCGATCTGCGCAGTTGAGATCATACGATGACATGTGTCAACCAACTTAGCGATCCTGACCACCCGATACTGTTAGTCGATTCTCATGACAAGCATGGGTTGTTGAAGATCAATTCTAATCCAAGGGGATAACTTTTCTGAAGACATAGCAATAAGTATTTTACGTGTCCCTTATAAGATTCAGTTCTAATAAGGTTCTATCTAATTTTACATCTTTGTTGACTATTCCTTTTGATTTAAACAAATTATATCAAAGTTTATAATAAGTTAATTGAAATCAACAGAAGTACAATCACTGTGTATATTTTCGAAGTTACTCACTCACGTATTCATGTCATATTTCATAAATGTCGAGGGCAGAATATATACTGAACAGCAAAAGAAACGCAAGTCTGGCTTTTTGTCAAGTTTGTGAATAAAAGACAACCAAAATCATGTCCCATCATTTATTCTATAGACAACACTGTCAATTTAACAGCTGAAAGTTGCTGTTGACATCGAATTGCAATAAGTCTAAATTGTTCACAGTCTGTCAAATGGAGATACCCCTGAACGCGAAAAGTGACAGTCTCTTTAGTCGCGTCTATGGCCACCTTGAGCTTGCACACAGGCCGTGCAACGTGGCCTCACTGAGTTCATTAGAGTCTGAAAGAATGCCTGAGGCAATTGGTTCCGCTCAAACACCAATCTCTATTCCAATTGTGCAAGTGTGAGTGGCCGTCTACCTGCACCAATCCTCCGTCCAATTTCGTCCCAGAATGTACAATGGGAGCCATATACGGGGGAAGAGACGGCCATGGAAAAACGTTAATGTTGTTTTGAGCCAGATAATCCATCGACACCCCTGACGGGGAGGGCTGCAAACGTCGCTGGCGTTGTTGGCGTGTCAAAACTGGCCCCACATATGGCCTACGGCAGTGGATTCCAGCAGCCCGAAGACGACGCCAAATCGTATCGCTGGACACTGCTCCCCTTGACCCATGAACTAAGGCAGCTGTTACTGTTGGTGCTTGAGTTCGGTTCCTTAGATGAGTGACCCGGATGAACCGATCTTGCGCATGAGATGTCACTCGTTGCAGTCCGGTACGGGGACGATCAGCAGCAACCCCGGTTTGCTGATGACGTTGAGCAAGTCGTGTAATTGTGGCAAGATGACAGCCCAATTGTGTAGCTACAGCGGTTGCAGAGCTACCTCCGTGCAACTTCCAATGGCTATTCCTCTCTGCTCAGTCGTTAGTCTAGGCATCGTTTGTGTGGCGTGTACATCTCCTAGTGTCAATACTGAACTGTTTTTTGACACAAACCTTTATAAAGGATACCTCAGAGTGAAATGCATGCTTTTAATCCAGAACCGTTGATGCTAAAATTATGGTTTTGCTGCACTGTTGGTGTGTTTGTGCGAATGGTTCGTATGGACGTCAAATTGCATGACATCATCTCATCTTGGATTATTACGTCACTTTGCCATGAACTTTCCATAAACATGAACGCTTCCCTTCATGGGATTTCATTTTTTCGAAACTTGCGTTTCTTTCGCTGTTCAGTATATAATGCTTGCCTTTAACAATAATGGTGACATAGCCTTGGCCTTAGCATCAATCTCTGAACAGAATGTCTTCTAATTGGAGTTCTTGCTTCAATTTCTGCTTCCTTAAATCATGGATTTGAAACACTGTTTTGGTCGAGCCTCCGCGTTAGAATGCTGTCGCTTTCTGTCTTCATCCTGTTTGGATTAATACACGGTCTCTGACGTGTGTGTCGTTTGGCGAGGGAATTAATAGGCTCTTTTAAAGTATAAGTGTAAGAAGAAAAAAACATGTAACCCACGCTTTTCACCCATTCCAGTCCGAAAATGTTCAATAAACTGAATCCACTGCTAAGAACAAGCAGTGTCCCCTAGCTTGATTTATCTTACAGCAGAGCTGCTGGAAATGCAATGTGGTAAATACGTCCTGTCTGAAATAACATTTGAGTCGATCAGTGATTTAAGTCAATTTAATCGGTGTCACCCGCCGTGATATTGCTGGAATATTGCTAAAACCGGCGTAAAATCACTCACTCACTAAGTCAACTTAAAGAACACATGTGTGAAAGAGATGCATTTCATTTTTAGCCCTGAATTCACATAAAATACTGTCGATTAAAAATGTATTTCTAAAGTATGAATACTTCCATTGGTCTTAAAACTAAAACGAATCAATCTGATTTCGTTCTAATCGCTGAACATTTCTTGAAGGATATATTTCAATTTTTTGTCGCTTCTGTGTGAAGGGCAAAGGAAAACTCAATACTTACTGGATTCCGTTGATTGCATGGATTTCAGCGCCAACTAAAACATGCCAGAGCTGTGAAATCGAAGTGCTGAGGTACAACATGAGGGAGAACATTGCACTTTGTTCACTTATTTTAAGAGTCGGTATATTAAATAGATTGTTGCATCGCCTGTAATGTAGGGTTCGATATAAAGCAAGAAAGAAGCACTTCTTATGGTTGAGGTACCCGTAGAGCAGGACATGCCTACCCTATTTGCGAACACCTATTATCATTACTGAGTATCACTATTCCATCCACGCCTTATAAACCCAATATAACGAATGTCTGTTCAAATTTATTTGCTCTACAAAAGAAGCTTTAACAACATCCTCTGTTAATTATTTTCCGATCGATTATCCATCAAAACCATTGGGAAACACAAACCAGCACTGGTAAACGTGCGTGGATACGATATGAATATATATGACGTGCATGCATGTGATAGAAGGGGTTTTAGGGGCAGTGGGGTAGCCTAATGGGTAAAGTGCTTGCTCGTAACGCTGAAGACCCGGGTTCGATTCCACACATGAGTACAATGTGTGAAGCCCATTTTCTGGTGTCCCCCGCCGTGATATTGCTGGAATATTGCTAAAAGCGGCGTAAAACCCAACTCACTCACTAGAAGGGGCTTTAATATGATTTTAGTTTTTATGGTAGAAGTGTCTTTGAATCTTGGTAGGCAACTGCTCAATGTTGGAGATATTTGCTGTTAGTTTCAAGTGACGATGTTTATCACTTCCCCTGTGTCGCACATTGGCACCGCGACTTCAGCGGAGGTGGATCAAAGACAACTGGTCAGGATGTAGCTCATATATATATATATATATCTGTCGCGCATTCAAGAACAAGATGCATGCATGATTATGAGAAACAAAATTCTTCAGACCTTGATTTCTAGGTTGGTTGTACGTATCCGTCTGCAGCTGCACCCAGGCAATTAATTCCAGTGAACTGTGTTATCTGCTAGGAATTACACATCAACCTTAAAATCTTTCCATTTCGATCCGGATGAAAATCGAATTTAGTTTCTTTTATATTTTAAACTAGCAGGCTTAATTGATACATTATACATCAAACAATTTCTTTCTGTAACTGTGTTTGTGGTTTAGCTTTTCAAACTTAACGAGCATTGCACTTCAAGATCTTCTGAACAAAATTGATCGTGTTTTGCAAATGACTTCAGCCATCGACTCCAGTCCTATCCCAAATAACGCTTTCATTCTTTTTTTATATCACAGTTCTCATACTTTAGTTTAAAAACTCACGCTCAGCTTATAATCAGTGGATCGCTTGTTCAGCTTCCATCGTAACTTGAAGCATAAACATCCATTGTTGGTCCGAGGAGAATCCGATTAGAATACAAACATAACGCATGCATGTCGACCGTGGATATGTTCACTTACGTGTGTAGATCGGTTGGTCATTATCAGACTTGAAGACGTCTTGATTGCATATCGGCGTGATGATTTTGATGTTTGGCCACCATGAGAGAAAATTATATATGATAATATACACACTGTCCCACGGAGAGATAAGCATGAGATAAACTGAATAGTATGCCGGTCCTCCCACGGAAAGACAAACATGAGATGAACTGAATAATATGCCCCGTCCTCCCACGGAAAGACAAACATGAGATAAACTGAATAGTATGCCGGTCCTCCCACGGAAAGACAGACATGAGATAAACTGAATAATATGCCCCGTCCTCCCACGGAAAGACAAACATGAGATAAACTGAATAGTATGCCGGTCCTCCCACGGAAAGACAAACATGAGATGAACTGAATAATATGCCCCGTCCTCCCACGGAAAGACAAACATGAGATAAACTGAATAGTATGCCGGTCCTCCCACGGCAAGACAGACATGAGATAAACTGAATAATATGCCCCGTCCTCCCACGGAAAGACAAACATGAGATAAACTGAATAGTATGCCGGTCCTCCCACGGCAAGACAAACATGAGATGAACTGAATAATATGCCCCGTCCTCCCACGGCAAGACAAACATGAGATAAACTTGATAGTATGCCGGTCCTCCACGGCAAGACAAACATGAGATGAACTGCCGATAGTATGCCATGAGATGTCCTTCCACGGCGAGACAAACATGAGATGAACTGGTCAGGTCCTTCCACGGCGAGTATGCCCCGTCCTTCCACCTCCCATAGTGAGACAAACATGAGATAAACTGGACAGTATATACCCCGTCCTCCCATAGTATGCCCGACGGCGAGACAAACATGAGATAAACCGGACAGTATATACCCCGTCCTCCCATAGTGAGACAAACATGAGATAAACTGGATAGTATGCCGGTCCTCCCACGGCAAGACAAACATGAGATAAACTGGATAGTATGCCGGTCCTCCCACGGCAAGACAAACATGAGATGAACTGGATAGTATGCCCCGTCCGTCCAACACAATAGCGGTAACCACTGTTCGCACCTGGGTGTCCCACTTCTTTTTGCATCAGTCTTCTTTCTTCTCCTCCTTGGCAACTGGTTAGGCCCTGAAGTTGACCTAACTCTGACAAAGTATAAAAATCGGAAACTAATGAATTACAATATAAACAAGAATATAATCAACTAAAAACTAAATATAATACACACAAATCCTTATTTACAGATGGGTCCAAGGACGGTGGCGCGGTGTCATGTGCCACTGTCATTGGATCCAGAACAATATCTTCTAGAATACCAGATAACAGCTCCATTTTTACAGCAGAAGCAAACGCCATATTAACGGCTCTTAAATATATTCAACGACATCCTAAACATAAACAGTACATAATCTTTTCCGATTCTCTTTCGTGTCTTCAGGCTATTAAAAGTTTTTCTTGTAAACATCCACTTTTAGTAGAAATTATTGAATTGTATAATGAGCTTGCTACTGGCCAATGCGACATCGTCTTTTGTTGGTTACCCAGCCACGTTGGCATTTCTGGGAACACAATGGCTGATCTTGCTGCCAAGGCAGCCCTTAACAAATCTGTGACAGCAATTCTTATCCCATACTCTGATTATAAAAAGCAAGCATTAGAACATACATTCGCGATCTAATGCAGAAGAAGTGGGACACCCAAGTAGGTATTAATAAATTACATGAAATAAAACCCTACATTGGTTACACCTACTTGGGTTGTCAGTCCAGATATGAAGAGGTCATTATGCGACGATGTCGCATTGGCCACACTAGATATACTCACGAATATTTACTGAAAGGCGAGGATCCTCCGTTTTGCATCCCTTGTGATGAAAGAATCACAGTCAAGCATGTCCTGCTTGACTGTGTTGAATATTCCATCACAAGGGATAAGTTTTTTTAATGTCAAAACATTGAAGGATCTTTTTTATAATGTTGGTTATCATTTGATAGTTGACTTTTTAAAAGAATTAGACTTGTTGACTGATTTGTAAATAGCTAAATATTTTTTGATTGGAAGTTTGAATTAGTAACTGAGATTGTTAGTGGCTGTATCCTCGAGGGGGGTTGAAGTACTGTAAAATTATTGTCCTCCTGAGAGGGTACGTAAGTCCCAAAACATTCAAAGTAAATTTCAACTTTCCGTTTTTTAATCGTAGAATATGTGTAATTTTAATGTATGGCTAGGTATATCTCAATTGCTAACAGCTGAGGGGATGATGTAAATCCAGCTGGGGTCTATGCAGGAAGCAAATGTACTGTAAGTCCCCATGGTCCCTAGTATGGTGATCTACCTTCAGTTGTTAGCGATCTATAGCCCATTTTTTATATTGTGCTGTCCCCTATAGTTAAAATGTTTTAGATTCAGTTACTAGTTTTACATATATATATCTGTGATATTCTGGTTGTTTTGCTGTCCTTCGTCGGCAGGTTTTTTGTAATATACATGTATTCCATTTCAATGTCAAGTGTTCTCGTCACGATATGGCTGAAATATTGCCGATGTGACGTTAAATATTAACTCACTCACTCACTCACTTTTGCATCAGATCACGGATGTACGATCTAATGACAGCTTTGTAATCAGAGTGTGGAATGGGAAGTGGTGTCACAGATTTAAGTGCTGCCTTAGCAGCAAAATCGGCCATGGTGTTATCAGAAGTTCCATCGTGGTAACCAACAGAGAGCGATGTCGTATTGACCAGTAGCAAGTTCATTATACAATTAAATGATTTCAAATAAAAGTGGATGTTTACAAGAAATGTTTTTATAGCCAGAAGAATGAAAGGGAGTTTGAGAACATTATATACTGTTTATATTTTGGGTGTATTTTTGTTTTATAACTATATTTAAGAGCTGTTAGTATTGCGCTTGCTTCAATCTGCTGTGAAAATTGAACTGTCATCTGGTAATCAGGAAGAAATTGTTTTGGATCCATTGATAGTGGCACAAGCAACTATGTCACCATTCTTGGACCCATCTGTAAATAAGGATTTGTATGTATTATATTTACGTTTTGATTGATTAAATTCTTGTCTATACTGTAATTCATTAGTTTCATATTTTTTTAAAATAGGGTCAATGTAAGGTCAACTTGTGGTCTCACTAATTGTCAAGGAGGAGAAGAAAGCAAGCGGGAAGGAGCTATATTTCCTAACTAAATGCCAGCTGCAGAAAGGAAAGGTTGGACTCTTAGTCCAAGAGGCGGAACAAGAGAATAGAGGGGATTGAAGACACAGTTATATGCAGGGTTGGACTCATTTGAATATAGTTTAATTTGATACTGTAAAGATAATTGTATACGGCGATGGGAAGTCCTGAAGGAGCCAAGACAAAGTCTTAGACCTTGGTGGTGGACAGAATCTAATAATTTTAGGTTGCTATTGCAGACTCTACCATATACGATGGCGTGATAATCAAGTTTCGAGTGTACAAATGATCCATGTACGTGTAGGAGGGTACCTCGATCCCTTCCCAACTTTGAATTAGAAACTACTTTCAATAAATCGAGTGCCTTCAGGCATCTATATTTGAGGTATTTGATATCCGGAAGAACAGTTAAATGTGAGTCGAAAATTAGACCCAAGAACCTGGCCTTCTTGACAAATTTGATGGGAGTGCTATTTAAAAATAGTTCTGGGTCATTATGAGGTTTATATTTAAGGCAGAAATGTATACAATTTGTGTTTTCATTTAGAAAATTTAAAACCGTTTTAAAGACACCATATATTTATTTTGTTTAAACACATCTGCAGTTGCCGTTCAATAGTATACATATTTTTACCACGACAAGAAATATTAAAATCATCCACAAAAAGTTATCCATCGGTTGACAGACAAAATACTGCCTTGTGGGAAACCCTGATTCTGATTATAATGATCAGACATTGTTGTACACACTCGGATTTAAAATTGCTTGTCTGTGATATAAAAATATGTAAACAACCCCTCAAACCAAAGTCATGTAAATCCTTTAAAATGCCATGCTTCCAGCTGCTATCGTATGCTTTCTCGAGTTCAAAGAATATCGATAATGCAAAGATTCTAATCGTACCAAATAATCAATGGTACTTCGATTTTTTCTGAAACCACATTGAATATTTGTTAAGGTCATTGGATTCAAAATACCAAGTCAGTCTATTATTTACCAATCGTTCCATGGTTTTACAGACACAGTCACTGTGAGAAGAGTCTGACACCACCGTATCACTTTAGTGTGTGTGTGCGTGCGTGCGTGCGTGTGTGTGTGTGTGCAGCCAGTAGTGTGTTGCCAAGAGAGAAGATATTATCCAACACATCAGTAGTATTATCATGGTAAAAATCAGTATGCACTGACAGAAATCGAATGCACAGTGCAATACCATAAAACAGGGCATTAGCCTCGATACGTGCAAGCAACCGCAATTACTCGTATGTACACACACGTGCGTGGTATATAATTGCATTAAACGTGTCGTTAAACCGCATTTATCACCACGAAGTCGAAAAATCAACCAAGCCATCTTGGGGATGAAGAATTAAACAGATAGCAAAGCCTTCAGTGATTGTGACTCATCTTGAATTTGCTGGCATGTTGTTAAAATAACTACCATTTGCCTCTTTAATGCGTCTTGTAACACTACTTCTCAATGTCCCAGTTCGTCATACTAAACATTCAGCCTTATCATATATCACAAGTACGTAAGCATTGTTTGTATAGGCCAAATTAATAATAATTACAATATCCATGGTTTCCTCATACATTCTTTCATACAGTACAACCAGAACTTATTGAGAATTTAAAGATTGTCATTTTTTCACACATTACTCACGTATTTAATGTGAATATTTGCAGATCATAACTCCAGATTCAAAGACAAGTGAACAGTTAGTATTTTGTCAAGACACCATGGGCAGCAATGCAGGCTTCAATGCGGCGGGGCATGCATACTACTGATCAAAGAAGTTAGAAAGTCGTGGTCCATGCTGTCCCAATAACGCCCACCTCTTCTTTCATTTCAGCAATATTTGTCAGTTTTATCTTATTGACACTTTCCTTCATAAGTCCACAAACATTTTCTATTGGATTTAGGTCAGGGCTATAGCTTGGCCAATCTAATAATGTCATATTTTGGGTCCGAAACCAGGCCTGTGAATGCTTTGAACGATGTTTTGGGTCGTTGTCCTGCTGGAAAATCCTAAAGTGTCCATAGAACATGTGAGCAGATGGAAGTAAATGTCCCTCGAGAATATCTGTACCGCTCACTGTTCATATTTCCTTCAAATACACAGAGGGGCGTTGCCCCTAACACATATATGCCACCCGACACGTTAAATTTCGGACTGTACTTTGGGCGCTGATACAAAGGTTTTTCAGTTTGTTTGGTCCAGAATTTCAGTGTATTTGGAAACAGCCACACAGAACTTTCATCTGAGAAAATCACATTGTCCCAGTTAAAATTTCTATGCTGTAAGCACCAGTTCAATCTTCGCTCCTATTGTTCAGGTTTCATGATCGGTGATGGAATTCCTCGACTTCTCTGCCAACCCATTGCATGCAGCTCAGTTCTAATTGTCTCCTTACAGACAGCCACAGTTCCTCTATCAATCATATCCAGCCTTACGTTTTCTAAACTCCTTCGTTTGTTTTTAGAAACAAGAATACCAAGCCGCCTCCTGTCATCGACAGTCAATTTTCTTGGCCTACCTAAGCCTCCCTGGTGCTCAATGCCATATCCATTTGCAATATTTTTTAAAACACGATAAACAGTGGACAAAGGGATGCCTGTTCTACTTGAAATCACTTTAGCTGATCTGATGTCCTTGTTATAATACTCTAAAATCAACTTCCTCTTCTCTAAATCATCCATACTGAGGATCACTGAAAATGTCGTCTGCTAGCAAGTAAACAAAGGGGGAAAACTCTTCACAAACTAATGAAAAAGGATTAACGGAGTTGTCTCTCTTGCTTGAACTTGATAGCTGGTCAAGGTTGTTTATACTAGAAATCCAATTAAACATATTCCTCAAATTCTCAATAATTTCTGGTCATACTATATTTTTCCTGTAAGGAAGATGAAATGGGACATCAAATTTTTCTAACATGCATTATAGAGAATGGAGTCAAGGCAGAACTACAAAAATATCCAAAACGTCAGAAATTTGAGCTGTGTTTCACCAAATGGCCTATTTGGCGTGCGGGCAGGTGGTGGGTGAAGCCAGTGAGGGAGTATTGGAAGTATAATAATGGATACTCCGCGCTTGTTTTGTCCGTCAACCACATCAGGTGAGGTGAAATTGGGTTTAACGTCGCGCTTGAGAATATTTCGCTCATATGACGACGTGCATGCGTGTGTATGTTTATGTGCGGCTGCTTGTACTAGCCCAGACTGAAGCTGGTTTTATAGTGCTAGCCCACTGAGATACCATGCCGCAGAGAAGCATGAATACCCACTCAGACACATTATACTGACTCCGAGCCGACCAGTCATTGTTGTACCCATTAATGCCGAGCGCCAGGCAGGGACCAACAAGTGTCATAGTTTAACGTATTTTTGGTATGACGCGGTCGGGGATCGAACCCGCGACCTTCCGCTCTCCGGGCGGACGCTCTAACCACTACACCACGGAGGCGGTTACCTTTCTTTAAAGTGTCAGAATATGGGATATAACCACTTAGAATGAGTGGCTATTCTAGTGAATTTCACCATCACAAAAAAACCATCCAGTGTAAACAGAGATTCATGCTGTGGAGATGCTGATTTAGAGGTAATGATATGACGAGATACATCAACCAAGCCAGCAGACCTGATTATCAGAGTTTGTTTTGCAAGTCATTGTGACCAGACTCAACACGATGAGGACATATTTAATTCGATTCTATTCCCTGTGTGTCTTTTGGTGCAGTAGGGTACCCTAGCGGTTAAAACATTCACTAGTCACACCGAAGCCACGAGTTCGATTCCCTTCGTGGATACAATGACCTTCTTTAAGGTGAGGTGAGGTGAAATTGGGTTTAACGTCGTGTTTGAGAATATTTCGCTCATATGACGACGTGCATGCGTGTGTATGTGTATGTGCGGCTGTTTGTACTAGCCCAGACTTAAGCTGGTTTTATAGTGCTAGCCCACTAAGATACCATGCCGCAGAGAAGCATGAATATCCCACTCAGGCACATTATACTGAGCCGACCAGTCCTTGTTGTACCCATTAATGCCGAGCGCCAGGCAGGGACCAACAGTACTATATGTTAACGTCTTTTTGGTATGACGCGGTCGGGGATCGAACCCGCAACCTTCCGCTCTCCGGGCGGACGCTCTAACCACTACACCACGGAGGCGGTCAACCACATGAGGCAGAATGGCCTAAAGTGGGGGTACATGTTCAAATTGATTTTCAGTCCCAGGTTTTTATTCGAATTACACAAAGAACCAGCCGTGTTGATCCGAGTTAGAATTGATCTTCGGCAACCCATGCTAGTCGTAAAAGGCGACTAACGGGATCGGGTGGTCAGGTATGCCAATTGCATACATCGATGCTCATGCTGTTGATCACTGGATTGTCTGGTCGAAACTCCACTATTTATAGGCCGGAATAGCTGGAATATTGCTGTCTGCGGCGTTAAACAACAAACATTAAGAACCAAATGATTTTAAAGAGGAATGATGTCCGATTTCGTGCTGTTGTCAATACTGGAGCGGAAGCAATTTGTCCAACGTTTTGCTTTATTGTAACCAAATTCATATTTCCAGGACGTAAATTGACCTCAAGGGGGTGCTTGAAATGAACAGATGACAGCATTGTGCTATGGAAAGGTCTGAGAGGATGAAATAATCTAATGGAAAAAAAAGATATGAACGGCAATGAGAGTGCGTAGCTAAACTATGTAATCACTTAACTGTGTTCCATTTTACTGGTGTTTGCTTTGGTAATGGATGTGCATTGCACCGAATAGATAAAAATATGTTAACGCCAGAGAATAATGAGTCTCGTGTTTCTTCCTTAACAGAATCTGTTGGGTCGAAATCTAAATAATTGGCGAAATTATATGAGTGATCACTGAAAATCAGGTGTTACTAAAAAGGCTCATGCCGTGCTGCTGAATGATAAGGCTGCAGATGTTGATTATACTACCGGTGATAAAGAGTCATTGTTGCTGCTGTTACTTGTGTTGATGTCACTATACATACATGACAAACAAATCTCCATAGTGTATGTTCGCAAAGTACTTTTGTTACCGACTTTAATCTGTTAGACACTTTTTTAAGTTTACTAAAAGAAATGAACTTTGTTACAGTACAGAAGATAAGTGATATGTGTCCGATAAGCTATCGTATCAATAAGCTAAATCATAAGCACAACTATTGGGTTCATATGCATTCACCTCAATATTTGTCATCAATGTGCATTGTCATAAACAATACGTGTACTTGCTGACAACATGGGTTCACATGAAACGTAGAACGTCCAATATGCTTAACATAATATACTGAGTCAAAAAAGAAACTTCACATTCTTTCTTCAGGGATCTATAAAAGAACAAGAGATGGTGAGATGGTTAAATTGTTATTATTTCATTGCTGAGATCTGTGTGATGTACTCGATACACTGACAGTGCCATAATCAGTTCCATTAGTCTACACTGCCGTTCCAAAACATGGGTATACAGAATGTCAAGTCACAAGAATAAAAATGCGAAATTTCTCAGTTCAATATCGTGTATGGTCGCCCCGCGCATTCACCACTGCCAAACACCGTCTCCTCATCGACTGCCTGATGCTTGTGAACACGTGGTTGGGGATTCTGCGCCATTGCTCTTGCAAGGCAGCGCCAAGTTCCTGCAAATTCTGAGGTTGGTTCCTAAGACCACGAAGCCTTCTCCCAAGTGCATCCCAAACGTGCTCTATTGGATTAAGGTCAGGGGACCTCGATGGCCAGTCCATGACGTTGATTCCAGCGTTTTGAAGGAAATTTCGTGTCAACATCGCGGTATGCTGCCGAGCATTATCATGCTGGAACTGTAGACCTGGGCCATGAGCCGCCATGAAAGGAACAAATTCAGGGGTGGGCACCTGGTCGCAGTAAGCAGCAGCTGTGAGGTTTTCACGGATGACCGGAAGTCGGGAACGGTTGTTCCCACAGAAAGCACCCCACACCATGCAACTTCCGCCCCCGAATCTGTCGACTTCCTGTACACAACATTGGGCATACCGTTCACGACGTCGTCTCCAGACTCTATGCCTGCCGTCCACGAATCTGAGGGTAAACCTGGATTCATCGCTAAAGACGACTCGATTCCAGTCTTTCTGGGTCAATCGGAGGTGACGTTGGGCCCACAGCAGACGTTGACGTCAATATTGGCCCACGATATGGACGTCGAGAATGGAGATTGGCAGCCCGCAACCGATTTCGAATGGTCTGTGAGGACAGTCGACCTCTAAACATCTCAGCCCTGGTTCGTGTAGCCGGCAGAAATCTGTCACGTATGTGACGTGGGACGATTGAGGGTCTTCTGCTCGTGACGTCACACGTGGACGTAACTCATTTCTTGAGAAGCCGCGGATTAGGCGGCTTCGACTATGTGTGCTGGCGATTAGGTGCCTGACACTGAGGGTTTGAGTGAGTTCGAATCATGGAACTCAACCCAACAAAAGTACTAGAATGTGTACTTTACTTAGAATATGTAATCCCAAATATAATATATGTTACATTTGACCACTTTCTAAATGGCATTGTGTATTCATTTCCGTATGCGTGTCAGATATGTATATGGTGAGAGATTAGATACAGTTGTTTTCCCCAGGTTCATATAACCATATCACTATTCGTTTTTCTCAAGTGCAGATGCATCCTATGATAAAGATTAAATATTCACTCGGACATATCAAAGAGAAATGGTCACGTCAGGCCTGCGTCATTATATTCAATGTCCATAGTTAATATACATACTTCAGGGCAAAAGACCCGTGAAGATACGGGTTAGAATTGGTCTTCAGTAACGCATGCTTGACGCAGGAGGCGATTAACGGGATCGGGTGATCGGGCTCGCTGACTTGGTTGACACATGTCGTTGTATGTGTATAGTACGATGCTCATGTTGTTGATCACTGGATTGTCTGGAACATCGCTGAGTACGGCATTAAACAATAATCACTCAATCAAGGCAAGGCCAAAAACCTTATTAATACGTTAATGTAGGCTGGAAACAAAAATCAAACAGTGATCACTACAAGTTCAAATCATGACATCACAAGCAAACTACCATTTCCTTTAAAGTCATCATCAAACATGGGCACAGTTGTTCTTTCGCCGTCAGTTCATGGCAGTTGACATCGAACTGATTTTGTCAGCTGAGTTGCTCGTTGAACATGGGTTTCAACTTACTTCAAAGGATATAGATTTGACTACTAAGAATTAAGATTAAGTTTATTCTAGATTCTGCACGAGCAGACCAATTGACAGCTTACTTCAAACAATTTCTGACCCGTGAAGGTCCGGGTTAGAATTGTGATCTTCAGTAACCCATGCTTGTAGTAAGAGGCGACTAACGGGATCGGGTGACTTGGTGGACACATGCCATCGGTTCCCAATTGCGCAGATCGATGCTCATGCTGTTGATCACTGGATTGTCTGGTCCAGACTCGATTATTTACAGACCGCCGCCATATAGCTGTAATATTGCTGAGTGCGGCGCAAAACTAAACTCATTTACTCAAACAAATTCTGAAGCGGTGTTGTCCTTGACACATCATTATGATTCAAGTCTTCGAACTGAGTGTAAAATCATACTGAGAGAAGAAATCAGATGCTCTGAAACTTTTTTTGTAAGTGATTACAATCAAATCCCGAATGCCATCCTGTGTTAACGTCACATAGCATGGTGTTATTCTCTGATCGCACTTCGTATTTAAAGAAGTCATGCTTACAGACTGTCCATGATGTAAGCAGCTGTACCAAAATATGAAAAGAATCACTTCTGAACATTGTAAAACTGGGATGCTTGAATCTTTACACTGTCACACCGTAAATTCCCACACAATATGTCACTCACGGGACCAGTGTATGTAAATCAAATTGACAAAAAAAGCCTTGGACATAACCATAAAAAGCAGAGTTTATCATAAGATTCAGACCACATCATAAGCATGTGCCTGTGTATCAAACACTGACCATTCCAGGTGTTTGCGAGAAGGTGATCACATCCTGTCCCACAGGTGGCATTAATTACAAACACATGCAAATACAAGGTAAGTGTTTACTGAAAAGGGGCATATGGTACAAGTAAAAATAGGGATGAGACGATTAAATATTAATCTAGTACTTTCAGTTTGTGCCCCAAGAAAATCAACCCCAATGCTACGGGTACAACGTGAAGGTATGTGGTTCCCTGATCCATGTTTGGAAACCAGCTTTGCCGTAAAGGTTCTGTTCAAAGTGTATCCAAGTATTCAGCGTGATGGAGGCCTATTGTAAAAAGGCTGTCTTGCAGCGAAGTTATTAATATCACCACCGTATTTATTACCATAATCACTGCTTTGATATAACATTGCGATATTTGTACTGCCACAGCATTTCTACTGCCACATTTGTACGACCATTATGATTCCGCTGTACTGATTTGTATCTATTGGTAAGCGTAGTTACTTGTTGAAATCAGTAGTTAATCATATCACATTTCTTTCTTGATAGTTGTTAGCAACATATAGCCTGTTCTTGTGTGACCGCCTCCGTGGTATAGTGGTTAGAGCGTCCGCCCGGAGAGCGGAAGGTCGCGGGTTCGATCCCCGACCGCGTCGTACCAAAAGATGTTAAAATATGGTACTTGTTGGTCCCTGCTTGGCGCTCGGCATTAATGGGTAAAACAAGGACTGGTCGGCTCGGAGTCAGTATACTGTGTCTGAGTGGGGTATTCATGCTTCACTGCGGCACGGTATCTCAGTGGGCTAGCACTATAAAACCAGCTTCAGTCTGGGCTAGTACAAGCAGCCGCACATACACATACACACGCATGCACGTCGTCATATAAGCAAAATATTCTCAAACACGACGTTAAACCCAATTTCACCTCACCTCACCTTGTTCTTGTGTAATTAAGCTGTGTTGGAGTTACATTCTTGTTTTATGTTCATATATGTGATATTGTAGTTGGATTTTTTCTGCCGTTGAGCAGGCCTAGCCTGGAAATTAGGTGCTATACAAGTGAATCATATATAATATTATTATTATACTGTCCTTCACTGACATTTTTCCTTTCAAATTTACCTTTATATATTCTAAAATTATTACTTGTTTTGAGTCACGATATGGCAGAAATGTCGCCGATGTGACTTTAAATCTTAACCTACTCACTCTTTGTTGCTTGTTGGTTTCTTGTACGGACTGGCGTCCGGGTAACGTGTTGTTGTAACTTTGGAGTCAACACGTAACTACTTACTCATTCAACCCTTGGGTGCTCGACACGTGGCCCACTCTGAAATTTGCCAAGTTTGTCAGTGGGATAACCTGTCTCAACAGGGATACCTTCCAAACAACTATCGCATCTCAACACAAACAACAACATCATCTGAACACCAAAACAACAATATTATTGTAACAGGAAAAAGGTGCATCTCTTAAAAATAACATTATTCCCACACAAACAAAAGTTGTAGCTAAACCAAAATACCAGAAGCTGGTGTATAACTACACACATCAGTTTGTCAACAAGAGCAGCAACCGTATATGAGCACAAACAATCACACATTTTCGCAAATGTATTTCCCTTTTAACGTAATTTGTTTGTGAAGAAAATATTCTCACAAAACCATCCTCTGTTCTGCAGAAGATACAATCTTACCAGAAGTACTGCTTAATTACATCAACCAGATGGAATCTACTAAATAATGCATGGACTGGATGTTCTCTATCTTAAATCAGGACACGGGATCAAGTTAGTGTTAAGTCTTATTTTGCCGTTGACATATAAGCTACGATAATTCCAGATATTCCGTTCAAGTAAAACAATATCGTTTCAGTGATTAAACACATTTTAGCATTAATTCTTAATTTAAGCCACCTAATTTCATCAGACAAACAGAATCTACTCAATAATTCAAAGGAGGTCTTCAGAATGTGTCTCCAAATGGTGTTCTAAAGTGTAACATACTCCTTCGAACTTCACCTTTACATTCAGAATTTACAACCCTGACATAAATTTGTTAGACTGGACAGGGGACCAAGTTCCCTTTGGTTAGTGTTTAAGATTTCCATGTAACTCACGGGAATTCAGATACGCCGATCAAGAAAAACAATATCATTTCGGTGGTTTGAAAGAAACTGTTGGGTTTTTTTTGTTTTAGTTTTAGAAAATTAATGTTAGTTTTAGTCAAATCTTTTAAATGTTCGTATTCCGGGCCTTTGCGTTTAAGATTAGGCATGTGTATTAAACGTGAAATTAGATTTGAAAAGAAATGTAATTCTTTGAAACAACCTTTTTAAATATGACAATAAGCATCAGCCGACTCCAATCTTTTTTCAGATTACAGCACTCATTGCCATATTTACCAAAATGCATTTATTGCAGCTTTGCTCTTCTATGAATGAAGTTAGGAGGCTGTGCACTCTGTAAACAGTCGGTTCAACTTACTGAACGTCTTTCGTCTAACCATCGTTAAACGACTGTAACATCAATAACCTGGGACTTTTGAAGCTGAAAGTTGACTTTTAAAAATAATACATATGGCCATGTCAAATTATACAGAGATTCTGCATTAATCCAAAGAAGATGTAGGTAAGAAGCCAATGTATTTCAACAATGAAGCCAATATGGAAGCACGAGGTTAATGTAAGTGGCATTTCGTCGTTTGTTATAGACCGGTGTTCGAACATCGGACAGTTTCATAAATTACGACAATTTTGCCATTCCTTATTAAATCACATAAGTTCTCCATTGCAGAAAAAAAACATGCGCCCGAAACTATCTTTCTTTTTTAAACCTACATTTTCGTTTAATTCACAAGAACCGCGTTATTACCACACACAAAAAAGACTCAAAATGAGAAACCATTGTTCACATCAACTATACATATGCGTGGCGGCCATAAACCTTCCTTGTCTGGTGATAGGGAAATTAATGCAGCTTGTAAAACTATCTTTCTGCGCAGAAGCTAAATCCAATGATCCGAATAGAAATTGGCTATCGTACTAACTCTTCAGAACGGATGAAGCCATTCTCTAAACATCGACCGAGCAACCAAATGTCTGCTACTCTGACCTCTCGATCCACTTCTGGATATCTTGCAGCAAGGATTACATGTATCCTGTTGATGCTATCGACCCTGTTAAATTTCAAGGATAAATATATTATCTCTGCTGTGAGCTCTCTGTTATGTGGACAAAGACATTCTACTCTTCGACTTCAAGATTCCCCGTGTAATAGGTGTCCAGAATGAGGTCTATTTTCATGGATATACAACTTCTTTATTCTATATAGGCGACGTTTTGACATAGATTCCAATGTCGTTGTCAAGCACCACTTGCCTGACAACGACATTAATATCTATGTCGAAACGTCGCCTATATAGAATAAAAAAGTTGTATATCCATAAAAATAGTCCTCATTCTTCATCTACCCAACTTCTAGAATGCAATATAAGAAGTAATAGGTGCACATGTTACTTACCTATCTCAAAACGAGTACAACCAAACAGAAGAAACTGATGACCAGAAAAAGCCGTCCATCATATCTAGTTTCTTAGAAGATAGAGTTGTCTGAGGATTTCAAATTTCTGCAATTCCATATTTTACTCTATAACGTTGCCGAGCTATAAATAACACCACACAGAGGATTTGCTTGATGTGTGACAATAGATGGGTTGATTACCTTTAAAACCAAGATGTGTTATTTGCACAACGATTTTGCATCTAAAATACATGCTGATAGAAATTTAATTCTTAGCATAATCCATTAGATCCAAGAAATTGTAAAGGTGTCAATCCAGAACAAATCTCAGAACATGTTTTAATGTGTTGTTGGATCAAAGAAAGCCTTTCCCTTTCAAGAACCTAATTTTTAAACAACACGCGCTCGTGAATGTGCTATATTGTCAGACCACAACCTTAGAGACTCTTTTGTTTCCTTTTAGTTAATGACGGTGAATTATATATCAGAATATGGGATGTTTGGTACAATCCTTTTGAGGTCATGATGCCATTGTGTAATCGATGATGAGCTCAGCGTTTGTCAACGAACAAGCACGAAATATTCTTTAGCAAGCTGTCGAGAAAATACTACCTTCGCACTTTAGGAATGTGGAAATGATTGTCAGGTCGAATAATACGTGTTGTTGTCAAAGAATGCAAGGAAATTAGTAGAACAGTAACGTTGGCTCACATATTGAGCACATAGTGTCATCACAACAACCTTATATGCTGCAGCACTGTTTCGTGCGAGTTTGTGATGGAAAATGATGAAATATATTTTCCTGTAAAGCACCAAGATGTTTTATTGACTCATAAACATGTGTAGTGAGGCGAAATGGGGTTAATTGTTGCCACGTGCATGTAGGGTGTGTGTGTGTGGCTGCTTGAACGAGGTCGGAATCAGGTCACAGAGATACCATGTTGCAGTTCAACAGTTTTATACGTCAATGTAATTCACAGTGGTGTAATTATATTGCATTGTTTCTGATAAGATTCAGTAGAGGCAAGAGGTTTGCTAGTGTCCATATTGAGACTTGGAATAAAATGTAATCTGGAAACTTTTTGGCGCGTGATTCTATCATCTCAGATCATCATCAAGACCAGCGTTGTGGAGCGTTTTTCACACCTTGACTTCCAGCCTAGTTTAAGATGACACAAGGGATGAGTGAATAGTTTCCTTCTCCTGGCACAGAGCAGTGTCGATGACCCAAGGGGTTAGTGAATAGTTTCCTTCTCCTGGCACAGAGCAGTGTTTTTGACCCAAGGGATGAGTGAATAGTTTCTTTCTCCTGGCACAGATCCGTGTGTCTGACCCAAGGGATAAGTGAATAGTTTCCTTCTAGCACAGAGCAGTGTCGATGACCCAAGATTTGAGTGAATACTTTCCTTCTTCTGGCACAGAGCAATGTCGATGACCCAAGGGTTGAATGAATAGTTCCCTTCTCCTGGCACAGAGCAGTGTCGATGACCCTAAGGATAAGTGAATACTTTCCTTCTCCTGCCACAGAGCAATGTCGATGACCCAAGGGTTGAGTGAATACTTTCCTTCTCCTGGCACAGAGCAGTTTCGATGACCCTAAGGATAAGTGAATGGTTTCCTTCTCCTTGCACAGAGCAGTGTCGATGACCCTAAGGATAAGTGAATAGTTTCCTTCTCCTGGCACAGAGCACTGTCGATGACCCTAAGGATAAGTGAATAGTTTCCTTCTCCTTGCACAGAGCACTGTCAATGACCCAAAGGTTGAGTAAATAGTTTCCTTCTCCTGGCACAGAGCACTGTCGATGACCCTAAGGATAAGTAAATAGTTTCCTTCCCCTTGCACAGAGCACTGTCAATGACCCAAAGGTTGAGTAAATAGTTTCCTTCTCCTGGCACAGAGCAGTGTCGATGACCCAAGGGATGAGTGAGTAGTTTGCTTCTACTGACACAGAGCCGATGGTTTGGATTATGTTGTGGCACTTTAGCTACTGCACAATCGACCATTTTGTAACACCTTTGCTTTTTTATCTCTGCTCGTAAACGTTGAGTGGTCGTTCTGGTTGCTTTCTGATTAAAGGGTCACCAAATGCCCGCTGGATATCATAGCAGGTCATTGGAAAGCATCAACGCTCACGTTTTAGCTTGTTTGTTGTTTAATAGTCCAGCTGTAGATAATCGAGTGTGAACCAGACATTCTAATGATCAACAGCTTAAGCAGCGATCTACGCAATTGGAATACAATGACATGTGTCAACCAAGTCAGCGAGCCAGACTGCCCAATGACAAATGGCTGCAATACTTCTGTCTGATACTGTGACTCTCTGCAGTAACGCTACCTTGGTCGTCAAGGCTTTTTGGATTACTCCCCAGATAATGACAGCACTCTACATGTACAGTTACACGTGCAGTTCGAAACTTTGCTATCACCTTCATCAGAACCTAAATGACAAGGTAATGTCATCACGTCGATCACATGATTCACAAACAGATGCTTATGATATACAATGTAGTCTTTTGAAGGACAAAGCAGATATATCTTATGATTATGGAAATGGTGCAATCGTAATTTATATGCGGTGGTCCATGCATCCTGTTTCGCGGTCCATTGGTTTTACCATCACAAGGGATACATATTTCAAGGTCAAAACAGTGAAGGATCTTTTTAACATTTATCAATTAATTATGTCATTTTTAAAAAACATAGAATTGTTACATGAATTTTGATAAATTGATTGTAAATAGATAACTATTTTATAACTGGTAGTTTAGTAGAGCAGCTGAGACTGTGAGTGGCTCTATCCTGACAGGGGGTTGAAGTGTTGTAAAATGATTGTCTTGTGGGGGTACGTAAGTCCCAAAACATTCGAGGTAAATAAAGGTTACCGACTATTTTAAAACGAAGTATTTTTGTGATCTTAAATTATGGCTAACTTTAATTACAATCACCAACGGCTGAAGGGATGATGTAATCCGGCTAGGGCCCATGCAGGCAGCAAGGGCACTATAAGTCCACATTGTCCCTAGTACGGCGATCTACTTTTAGTTGTTGGTACTCGTACTCGTGGGGCTCACTACCCGTATTGCTGTCAATCGCTCTTCAATTTGTTGCGCCGGGTTGCCCTCGAGGACCAAAAACTGTATGACTGCTCTGTACTCAAGCTTATCCATTCCTGCCGTTTCAATAGGGATGCATGTGATTAGATGTCACGTGACCGGAAACTAAGGCGGCATGTGCTTGTCAGTATTACGTTTATGTGAATGATATAACCCATACTTCAATATCATTCAGTTACTTTTATCTTTATTTTTTTGTAAGGGCATTTACTCTATGACAATCTCAAGCTTAAAAACCTCCCAATGTTCTAAAGCACAGCGGTTTTTCTAATCATGAAGTAATTCAGTTGCTAAGATCGTTGTTCGCCAAAAAAGGTAAGCAAGTCTTGTTCAAGCTGATGCAACGGTCCTTGTGTGTCCTTACTTAATTTCACTAATCGATATATATATAATGTTCACCAAACTTTGCATTTTGCACCCAATGGAACGTTTTGGTTGCAAATGTATACCGTTTTGTGGCAATACATATTTATTAGAATGTACTAGAAACTGATGCCAGTAACAAAAGCACGTTAATAAGAGCATCCTATAAAAACATGTCAGCACTAAAGGAACAGTCTAACACATTGTTCCAGTGCGACACACATATTTTCCTTTAAATGTAAATTGGACTTGTTTGTATTAGATATTCAGGAAAATCAACACAATTAGCAGCAACTGTTACAACAACAGTTTTAGTCTCGGTAGCATCATTAATAACGATAGCATCACCTCACAAACTCAAAAAATGTGACAGGACAAGCTGACCCTTTTCAGGAAAACCTGATTTTCAGTAACCCATTTATATAATTTCGCTCTTTCACGCCCAATAGGCTCTGTTTTGGCAAAAAATCGAAACTAATTATATCTGGAGTTGACATGTTCTATTTATGTCAAGCAACGCACTTCCATTATCAATACAAAGACCTGTAAAATGGAACATAAATGATAAAAAATGCAACACGCACTCTCATTGTCGTCCATATCTTCATGTTCTTTCAGATCAATTCATCCTCTCAGACCTTTCCCCATGACAATACTATGACACCTGCTCAACTCAAGCACGCCCTTTAAGTCAATTTACGTCCTGGAAATATGAACAGAGGTACAATAAAGCAAATCGCTGGACCAAATTACTTCCGCTCTAGTACAGACTGGAGAACGAAATGGACAATATTCATTGGGACACTTGTCCGGGTCCGTATGGAATTCGAACACTGGTAAATGAAAATCAATTAGATCCATACAATACATGAGTCCAATATTCGACATTCTATCAAAGATGGTTGACGAACATAAAAATCAAGAAGCCGTTATCAGAATGACTATAATACCTTCACAAGCACTAATGGCTTAGCTTATCGCCTATCTTTCTGCCAAAATGGCCATTTGGTGACCGTTTTAAACTCAGTTCAAATCTCTGACGTCAGTGATTAAGGATTGAGTAAGATATCGGTTCTTTCTTTCCAGTGCAAGTTGGAAGATGTGATTTCGCATTTCGACCTAATTATAGGATACTTATCAAAGGATGAGTGAATAACAAGTGGCAGTTATAATTAATGGGTCGGCAAAATGGTAATATAAGGTATATGCAATGGTGAGCTATTAGAATAGTGAAATGATATACTGAGGAGTACTTTCATCAAAACCATTTACCCATTAACCCCCATGCACCCAAGTGAGGTGCTTATTTTAAGATTTATTCTGATAAAAATACTTATAAGTACTTTGTGGCATTTATTGTTCAGCTATGATAGTAGTATGTAAAGATGTAGCAGTTGTTTGGTTATTATCCCACTTGATTTGGTGTCGGGATTTATGGCCATGTGTGAAAAACCAAAATGGCGTCGGGTTTGAGACGTCTAAGTTAAATTTTGGAAACTATGTAACCGTATTATACAGTGCACCCTGGTTATAATGCCACCCTGGATATAATGCCAAGTTTTTGCCAGGACAGATTTCCTGCCTATTTAATACCCTGGTTATAGTGCCAAACTGGATATAATGCTATTTGCCTATAGTTTTTGGAACAAAACGTCATTTCCCCCTGGCTATTATGCCAATTACCCTGGCTGCATGTTGTATAGATACCTCTATTGGTTAACTGACATGCTTTAGGTATAGTCCGTTTGGCTCAAAAGCGGACCGATGAATTGCAATGTAACTCGAAAACTAATAAACATATAATACTCAATGAAACACTGATCATAATCAAAACATCAGACCAACTCTGTGGTTTGTTTGCAGAATTTATGTCCTAAAATTAAAAAAGTTGTTTAACAAACTATCATTAAAATTTTGACACAGTTCACTATTTGTTACGAGGGAGGAGTGCAGAGAAAGGGACAGCCAGGTGTTAGAGAAGCACGTGCACAAGTGCCCACCAAGTTATTGATTCATTAACCTGTGCTGTGCCGTCTCCATCCTTTCTCGCACACCTGGCTGTCCCTGAACCCCCCTTGGCTCCGCCAACGCAAATCTTTTTTTTTTCAATGTGGTCTTAAGTCATTTTCAAAAGGGGGGTTCGAACCCCCTGACCCCCACACACCACCACCCCCCCCCCCGGATCCGCCACTGTACTGTTAGCAATATCCTTCCGAACTTAACAATTCTTACATGTGTGAGGTCCATTCGTTGTTCCAGGAGTAGGTTAGTGTTGTGTATATCACATACTAACGAAATCTTAAATCAACTCCAGCTTTTTCAACTGTGTACTACCATCATCATTACAGCTGCAGCTGCGCCAACCTCCTTAACGTTGACGTTTGGTAAAACTCGTTATGTCGATTGACACGTCTATTGCCCATGATAATATTCACTGGATTGTCTGGTCCCAACTCCTACAACCACCATATCGGTGGAATCCAGTGTTAAACAATATACGAACAAAACAACTGATTCCACCCAATATTCATATTTCTACAAAATGTATCACTTGTTCCACAATGTTAAAAACTCACCAAACCGGCTATTAATATGAATAGTGAATGAGTGAGTGAATTTGTATTTACGCCGATTTTAGCAATGTTCCAGCAATATCACGGCGGGGATTAATATGAATAACACGTAAGAACATATTCAGATACTATATACACAGTAGTCGCCCTATGATATTGCAGAAGCTGGCTATGGGTGGTTTGCCTCGCCGGTATAGATCGGTGAGCTGCCATCATACACATATTTGTCTAAAGCAACTCTATATACTGAGCCGATAGAGGTTTCTTAATGCACAAACTTTAATTTGCTATAAATTTGTGATTGATTTGTATTACAAGGGGGTATACACATTAGATGAAACGCCGAGAACAAGTAGGGCTGGTCTAAGTTAACGCTCATCACGTACCGCATGTGCATTTGTTTCACTGTTCCATCTACTGTGCTTACACCCTTGTAATACACACCAATAATAGCGATTTGAATCTATGATCGTTTGTTAAACAACTTTTATCCTAAGTTGAATAAAATTCTGAGCTTTAAATGATCATTTGGCAAGGTAAAATTATGAGGATTCGCAATCTTAATTTCACTTAATTTGATTTACTTTTTTGTTTAAAGTGAAATTCATCGGTACGTTTTCACTGCAAACAGACTATAATGATAATTCACCAGTCAGCTTACTCATCTCTCTGCCGCTTCAGTCATCGTTACTACTCGGTCATGTGAAGTAGTTGGCTACAATAGCAGAACACGTCTTTATGAATACAGCGAGTTACAATTACCTAAGTTAAAATGTACTCTTTCGCTTCCAAATCACACGGGCATTCGTTCAAATTGATTAATGACAGCACACGTTCTCAATAACATTCTGTAAACCTGAGTGATTCCATTAGAAACGGTTCTAAGACTTCCCAACTCGTCATAATGGACGACATATCCGCTGTCTTAACGTCGATCTGGGAACCAAATGTCCTCCACCTGAACCTCTTTTGTCAATTTTCGTTTCACGTAGCAAGGATTAGGAATATTGATTTTGACCACAGCATCAGTGATCTAATCTGGTTTCCAAATCTTGGTGGCCTAAATATTGCGACTTCGGCCTAAATAGGTCGTTGTTATTCTTCAATACTTTTTCATGCTATTCCCTTATCATAAGAGTGTCTCCCTCTGAGGACTGCTAGAATTACTATTCCTTCTGACCTATTGTTATTTCTGGAGCGGAATCCTGGTCACACTATCCTCATTACCTAATGTTTATGCTTAACTCTCCTATACAATGGCGGTCTGCCCGGGAGATTCTGAGGTTAATATCTCTACTTTCCTAGGTTTGTATTAATAAGGTTAACCGTGAAGTCCGGGTTAGAATTGATCTTAAGCAACCCATGCTTGTCGTAAAAGGCAACTAACGGGATCGGGTGGTCAGGCTCACTGACATGTCCCAAATGCGTAGACCGATGCTCATGCTGTTGATCTCTGGATTGTCTGGTCTAGACTTCATTATTTAAAGACCGCCGTCATATAGCTGGAATATAGGTGAGTGCGGCGTTAAACAACAAACAAATGACATAGGTAGACGGATACAGGTAGTTGTGCTACAGTCCTTTCCTGGTCATTAGGCAGCAAACCAACCAACCAACCAAAAATGACCGACATTTTATAAAAAGGTATCACGTCGTCTGGGTACTATGACACACAAGCAAACATAGAATCTAAGATCAAACTAGGTTTGGAGTAGATGGCTGAAGTCAATTCAAAACAACTTTTTGTACAAAAAATCCCACTTTCCTATTGATATGTAATCCTCGTTCATCTTGGAGTAATGCTCAACCACGAATACAGTCCCCGTTCATCTTGAATGCTCAACCACGAATACAGTCACATCGACGAATGGCCTAATGTATAATATATCAATTAAATCTGCTAGTTTGTAAAGTAAAAGAAATTCAATTCAATTTTATACCAATTAGTTTGGAAAATTTTAAGGTTTGTGTGTCATTCCTGTCAGCTAACAACGTTTATTGGAATTGACTGTCTTGGGTTCAGTTGCACACCAAAACATATAACCTGTATATCATATGTTACAGTGAAGATCAAAAGAAAAGATTTCTTAATGATGCATTGAAACTAAATATTGTTCTTGAATGTGCAGCAGATACACATTTTAGTTATATCTTGACCTTTCGGCTTTGAGGTACATCGACATTGCCATTGGCTAAGACGTGAAACCGTGAGATGTGAGGATAGTACGTAACAAATTAGACATTTAGTACTCGCTCGTTCAAAACAAGTCACATGCTTTCAAATGAGTTCTCAACATAATACATGACGCAAACGCCCTGTACTGTCAGGTCTACGTCATCTACCGAAGGAGATTTGATAAGGTGCAAATGGAACAATTGTGATGAACTCCACACACATCACATCAGAGAACCGTCGGTCGTAACCGATTCCAAAGGGCGTAGAAAAGCATATTGGTGATGAAACTATAAGAATTGTTCCGGCATAAATAGAGAATCTCACCCGAGTGTCTTTTAATATCAAATATTTCACCACGAGTTGATAAAGTAACAAATATTTTTACTTTTATCAACGAATGTTGATATATTGGATATCAGAAGACACGAGGGTGAGATTCTATTTATCATCAAAAATCACTTTTCATTAGTTTTCAATGAAAAATGTACATCTCTGAACACAATACTGCCATTAGATTGGCAGTGCAGCGATGTCATAGTAGTGTGACGTCATCAAGTTCATGACGTCATAGCATTGTCAGGGCATTGTGCAAAATCTACTGTCAAAACGATATCTCCTAGGAGATATCGTCCGATCTCACACAAGCGATATCTCCTGGAGAGTTTTGGATGATAATTATATAATCAGTGATTGACAGTAGTAGCTAAAAAAGGGTAAGCATGTGCTTCTCTACCGGTTTCACACTCGACTAACGGAGACAATGAATGCCTGTTTCTTGCCTATAGGCATACCCAGCAATACAGCAGACAAACAATCGACTAAACCATTTTTAAAAAAAATAGATGTAACTGAGTGCAACAGATTTTACAACTCTGGTATGTTTTATATGGCGTTGAAATCCATACAATCACTGGATAAAGTAAACACTGAGTATCCGTTTGCCCTTTGTACAAAAGTGACACAAAAGCCAAATAAACCCTCCAGAATTGAAATAATTCGTTTTAGTTTAAAAAACCAATCGACATAACTGATACCCTCCATCAATGAAACCTTCTGATTGAAGCATTCATAGATTTGCATTCTATTTTAAGACGTCGAATTGAACGTTAACTTATGCCTCTGTTGGAAATGTGATTCTTTGAAACAAGTGTTCTTTGAATTGACTTTAATCACAAATCGACTCCAATCTTATTTCAGACTACACCAATCACTCATGTTTTTACCATATCAGATTTCTTCCAGCTTTGCTTTGAGATAAATCATGCTTTTAGTCATGGAATCAGTTTATTGAATCGATAAAATACTTATGCATAGGCATGGGAGTTTTTATTTTTAAAATTAAAATACCATAAATTCCCTCGCCAAACTACACACACAAGATTCTGTGTTAATCCAAACGAAGAAAAAGAAAGAAAGCCACTTTATTTTAACATGGAGGATCGATCAAATCAGTGTCTTAAATCCTTGCTGCAAGGTAGTAGAATCTGCGGCAAAATGTCCAATGAAAGGATATTTAGAGAGCGATGTTCAGGCCAGGGCTATATCACTCGTTACAAAGTGCGGAGACGTTTCTGTTGGAATGAAATGGCTTCACTCTCAAAGGAAATGGAATGTTACAAAGAACATTGCTGTCCTCGACATCTGCTTGTTACATTCACTATGAATAAAAACAGTTGCAGTTTGGACGTGAATGGGTGTTTTTTTCAAAATGTGCATAACATTGGAAATTTAATTGATTCCATTTTTAAAAATTCAATTCACAGGATGAGCAGCAATACATATGTGTTGTAGAAGTAAGTAAATGTTTCCACCAATATCACCAATCTCGAAAATCAAACTTAAGCCCAATTCTTAAGTGAAACGAGCGAATAATTTACGTACTTGCCTCCAAATGCAGTAATAATATCAACAAAAATCCAAAGACATATCGGTCTTTTTTCATATAAACTAAATAGAACGCTCGATATAGTTTATAGGAGAGAAAGAAGTATTGCATGCTATTGGATGGAGATGCAAGGCAAGAAGGGAACTGAACCGCTTTACGATGAGCAGAATGCTTACACTATTAGTTCTGTTCCCAGAAATGTCAGGTTCCCCATGACGGGCTGAAAGGTCAGACACAGACTCCTGGTTCAGTGCGTTCGTTCCACACGCTGGTGAAGCGTTCCTCACATAATTAATCACTGGTTTATGTGATCCAAACTTATTATTTATGGGCTGATGTTGAATAGTGTTGACACTCAGGTATGTGGATGCCATGAAAGGAAAAGGACTCTCACCATATCGAAGTTGATCGTTCTGTCACGTATTATATTTTTCCCACTATCTTAAGCGTAAACATAGGATAAAGCAGTGTGGTTATCCAAGATATATCTCAGTGGCTTGTAAGTTCGAGTGCACTGACTGGAAGGTCCAGGAAACATACCATAGGGGTACCATGTATGACAAAAAATAATTAAATGTTACAGTTGAATTATGTTCGGGTTTTGTAAAGTGTGTGTTGCAAAATACCGCAGATCATACGACCGTTTACTGGGAACCAGTTGAGATAAGTATGATATATAAATATAATGACACAAGGTTTCACTCATTTTGTCTAAATTCGGCTAATTTAGAGAGATACTACAAAATCTCGCCCATGGGCGAAAAACATTTGGTCCATGGGCGGGTATAGTACCTTTACTCAAAATCCACTTTTTTCCATGTTTTGGAGGTTGTAAATAAATGAAAGTATGTGTATATGTATTATGACACTAAATTCCACTCATTTTGACTTATTGTGCCTTATCTTACAGCATCCTCGAATACCTAATTTTTAGTTAAAACGTTCGCTATTTCGCCATCCAGCCTCCAAGAAAAGCAATATTGATTCATCTCTGGCGTTAACACGTTGTATTTATCTGGAGCAATGCATAACCTTCTGGAGCAATGCATAACCTTCTGGAGCAATGCATTAACCTTCATCAACAGAAACACCGGCAACTTGGAACATCATTGATAAAAAAAACACTAAATGCGACATACTCCCATTTTCGTCATTATTTTCATGTTTTCACATTAATTATTTCGGCCTTTCAAGCACACCCTCAAGGTCAATTTACGTCCTGGAAATCTGAATATGTTTACAACAAAGCAAACCGGTGGAACAAATGGCTTCCACTCCAGCAAAGGCAGGGTCAAGAGAGGACATCATTCATTTGGACAATCGTCCGTTTCTTTGTGTATTTCGAACACAAGGTCCAGTTTAGGCAATTCTTCTTAATACATTTTATGGATATAAACACCACGAAGTATTTATTGGTACGTACATAACTGGATGAGGCCAGCTGGGGAATAAGGACAACAAATAGAACGGGTGATAAAGCCATCAAGCAGGGGGCATTAAGTAGTGGAAACAGTGAAACACACGCTGATTGAGTGCTAATTGATAAAATCTATAGTTTGAATAGTTCTTCGTTAGCCGATGGTATGTGATACTTGGCTTCACGACGTGTTGTAAATCACTGTTATCTCGAAAACGATGTAAGAATCTACACCGAAACATCGCCCTATGCAGTAAACAATACGTTGTTATCCATAAAGTCGTATGCTTTATTATCGAATCACCAACTTCTAGAATGCAGATCAAACAATGACTTTAAACACACCTCGTCCATGGAATTTATGGTGAGTGAGTGAGTGAGTGAGTGAGTGAGTGAGGCACTCAGCAATATTCCAGCTATATGGCGGCGGTCTGTAAATAAAGGAGTCTGGACCAGACAATCCAGTGATCAACAGCATGAGCATCGATCTACGCAATTGGGAACCGATGACATGTGTCAACCAAGCCAGCGAGCCTGACCACCCGATCCCGTTAGTCGCCTCCTACGACAAGCATGGGTTGCTGAAGGTACATTCTAACCGGACCTTCACGGGTCTGGAATTTATAGACGTATAGTGTCCCTCGTCATAATATGGTTTGAATGGTTTGCTAAACAACGTTAAACCAAACTCACGAATTCTTCAACAACTGCAGCAACTTGTAATACCTCGACACTACAGCTTCATCCTACCCCCATGTCTATAAATGTATCGGGTTGTCAGGTCATTACGCTCTAGGTCATCCACCACAATCTCCCGCCATTTATTCAGTTCATTGAGTGAGTACCTGTTCCCTTGAGAGTTTCTTTCACCTGATTCGTTACATCTTTGATGTACACCCTTCTTCAATCAGACTAATGTCATAAATACACAATGCTTAATCTTTATGTTTCATAAAAAAGGATCTCCTTGACACAATACGTTGACCCTTACCAATCGGAGCAAACTAACTCAAAAAGGAAATACCGATAAAGGCAATAATCGTCATCAATTTCCCAGTGATCACAATGCAAAACAAATGTAAAATCCGTGGCCTTTGATTTTCTCTTAGAATAGAACATCGTTATGTTTGCATGAAGGCACTGGTCGATTGCTTCCTTACTGGTCATCTGTCTCGAAGGTTTCTGTTAGTGGCGTAATGTGTTTTCCTTGAATGCCAATTCGGTGCTTCACTTGCCTTGAGCATAAATCACTTTTATGTGAAAATGTCTGTCACGGAAGTGAGGTTTTTATCACGTCATAACCCCAGAATCTGTAAGGATCGAGTATTTTTACGTTGTTATATCTTTTTCGGTCAGTGCTAAATATAAACCAGTAAAATCACCATATGTTTTCTGCGAATACGTGTAGTCTATGACATGATAGGTGGATTACATACGTCCTGCACATGACAAACCCATTGGCTACATAAACCATTCATTATTTAAATATATGAAACTTGATGATTATATCCCATATCGTGACACTGTAATGGATACAACGAGAATCAATACCATTGGTTCGTCGATATCAGTGAATGTTTTAACCTACTGCTGTGAAAGTCACATGGGAATAGAATCAGCAAATTAAACCTGTCCTTAAATGTGTGATTCAGGTCATAGTTAAAGGCAAAACAGTCACTGATGCCAATCATCGTGTCCCAGATCGTTGCTGATGCCCCCAATCACAGCATTATCGCGTCTAACCTGACAATATCCAAAACTATCTGTTCCTACATACACTACTGATCAATGCAACTCTCATTTGATAACTCCGATCTTATAATACCCCCGGGTATAATATCTAATATCCCATATAATTAAATACAAGAATATTTCACAACCATGAATTTAATACAGTAGTCATCAATGTATAACTGTCATTAAATGCAATAAATAGGTGACTGTCATCAAATACAATGGTCTTCTATTGTTTTATTATCACTAAGTAATTAAGTAGAACAGCCATCCATTGCACTTTCATCATGAAACACAATATTTCTACACAACTACACAACATTTATTGTACAAGGATCTATACCAAACCGTCGATAGCTGGTATGAACGTCATTTGAAATAATTTCAGGTCAGTATGACAAGTGTGAACACTCTAATTTAGTATCTCCCGTTGCCTTAGCTTAGTTCTTACAATAGTCAGAAAGGTCATATATTCTCCACGACTAGGCAGGTTATTTATTTAAAGTTACCGAATGCTATGGAAATACATCATTTCTGATTAAATACTCTGCCAATGCATTAAAAAAATCGACCGACCAAGAATGCTTGTCCTCTTGACACGAATGAGTTGTTTTTGTCTGACATGACAAATCATGATACATTCTAGTACTTAAATAGATAGGACAGTTTAGGTACATATTCGTCTTTTAACAGCTTGTTATTGCAAACAACAGATCCTATATAGAGGTGAAACCAAAACAATGTCCAGGTGGGTGTTTTAGATAATTAAATTCCTTTGTTCATTTACTAGAAAGGCATTAACGAAACATTGTCAAAATGTCAAAAATAGTTTTAATCCATCGATATAGAACAATGTTCATGCACACAGTTCTTTAGGAAAGATACCTGTAACGCAAGCATAATTGAATCTTACACTTATACCATCAGTTTACCATGCAAAAACGCTTTATGTCTCTGGAGAAAAGCAACCATCGGTCACGCACGGATTATAACCGAGAGAAAAACAATTGTTTTACAAAAATCAGTTAAACCGCCAGCACAGAATATGACCGTATCTGTAGAAAAAGTAATAGCCAATTCTAGTCAATATTGATAGCAGTGGTATGGAAAATATTGGTAATTTTCACAATGCATCAATGCCGGTTACTTCTCACGAACCGCCATTGTTATTAAAAAGATAGGCACATGATTGATGGATTAATTCGTTGGCATGTTGAATATATTTGCTGCTATAAAACCCAGTATCTCTGACGTTTAATTAAATACAGTTTGATGGAAGAACTCATTTCGATCAAAAAGCAGCAAAATGTTGTTTTCCTGGCTACATTCGTGTCGGTCAATTGTCCATTTCAACCAAAACCGTTTACTATTTGCAAAGTTTGATTGGTGTCCATACTGGATTGCAGGAATGTGGTATTCTGCATGCACATAACATATCGGTGCTTTTGAATATGACAGGCCAAAGAGCCTTAACAGTAATCAACTTTACAATGCATGACAGTTTGTACAGCGGACGTCTCATTATCCACCTACGATCGTTGAAGGTATTAGGAATAAAAATGAAAAACACAATAGTGCAGTTCGTGCATACTGACGTGATATGACATGGTTGAATACATGGCTTTGATGTTGCCACAAGGCGATTACCTCTGCATTAGCATCTCAACAGTATGGATGTCTTTCAATAACGGGTTGTCTTTGTGAAACAAGGAACAGGCAGTATAAGCAGAACCAGAAAATCAAGAATATGACACAGGGAGTTTTAACAACATTGTAATGGAAATCAGCGTCAATATTTTACAGTGTGTAGTTGCTAAGTTTCCTCAGCACACTGAAGTCAATTACTCTTAAATCAACGAGTTGGTTGTAATGTGTGGAATATGGACAGATGGCTGTGGACTATGTCGCACGTTGTAATTAGAATGTTCACTGGTCTCAGCGCTGAATCTGTTCTGGCTGGGTCACGCCGTGGCTGGAATTGCACATCAGGGAAGAGAAATAGCAGCCGTAGGTATTCACCTTGGATTGTGAGTTCGAATCCCAATTATCTTCGATTATGATGCTTGGTTTTCCCAAGAGGATGCTCAGTCGGACATTGTGGTTGAAGAACAGAGGGAGTTAATGTTTAAAGTCACATCGACAGTATTTCTGCCATATTATTCCATATTAAAATAAACTTAGCCAATATAAATACCTGTCAACGGAGGACAGTAAAATAGCCATGCTATCACAGATGAACATTTAAAATCATATGTAATCATAAATATATATCACTACAGAGAACAATATAAAAATGGGCTATGGATCGTATGTCTATAAAACATCCACGTCGTACTCTTTGAGACGTGTGTTAAAAAGGGGTTCCTTGGGTTTCAAATTTTAGGTGCACTTTCGTGAACTCCAACGTCAATGCGGATGCGGAGAATATTCAAGCATGAACAACTTGGAAGGCGATTTACACATACGAGAACTTTTACTCAGTGGACATCACTCAAAATTAACATGTCGCGTTTCGTGTCAACAAAACCAGTAAATGAGCTATAGTGTTGCTGGATTTCAATTACAGGTTCACCCTGGTAAATCATGGTTTGTCAGTACAAGTCAGTACAATTGATACAAGTCTGTGGCCTGCAATGTTTCGTACTTAACTTTCATCACCACTTCCCCCCACACTTTCACATTTACCTTTCAGTTGTTGTGAAATGCAAGTTCTCACACCTGGTGTCGTTACTGATTTTCAGTGTTCAATTTGTATAATCTTTTTACAGTTATCTTCCCTTTTCCAAACACTTGAATCCGTTTGGACGGAAGATTGAGATTGGTTATTCTATAGCGTTGACTATATATATGCTTATATGACGGTATCGAGGAATACAATCGCGTGTGAATGTGTACTATGGGGATAAGAATTAAGGCGTGATACACGATACAAATAGCGACAATAATCAAGGGCAGTGGCGATATTATTGCAGCACCCAAGCAGTTAAACCAACAGCTAGGGAATAGCGGTCGCTATATAGCGGAATGATCGCGATTTATTTCAGTATTGGAAGTGTAGTGGTCCTAAAATTAGAATCGTGAAGCTTACAGTCCGGAAACCACCAAAGTCTGCGGTTTACGAACAGACGCCCTTATATCCCGTCAAGACCTTTAAAACATTGTCCGTCTAGCTGTCAATTTAGTACAAAATGGCCATAGTTTCAATTATTGAAGTAGCGGTGTAATCTCGCGGGAACGTACGAGATGCGTGACATCAGGATGCCGAAAGTCGGTCTAATCCTCCCTGAATTCAGCGCTCAGATATTTCGTCTCGGGTCCAGGACGTAATCACCAGCTAACAAGGGATAACCACCATTGTCAGGAGAAACGAATGGCAAAGAATGTTTCATTTGTTAATCCCCGTCGCCTGTGGAACGATTTAGTTGAAATATTGGTCTGGCAGGGATGTCGCAATATGCGTGATACATAATTACGAAAGAGCAAAAGGTGCGTGTTTGGCAAATCTATAGTGGACTGTTTACTGCTGGTAAACTGCGTGTTTCATCTCCCGTGGTTCATCTGTAGCAGTTGGCTTCACAGTGGTAGTTGACAGACGTGGAGGTGATTTGTTGATGGAGATCGCTGTTCTACAAATACGGAGTATTAGACTCGGAAGAACATTGTTTGAGGTTTGAACTGACACAAACATTTACTTTGCAGCACGATTTCACTTCTAGGTAACCTGGCTGGGAGCCGAGCGAACTTATGTCATTGCGTGTGTACCCCGTTCCATTCATCACCTGCAAAGAGTCCCTCCTCAGACTCCATCACAGCACAATTGAACTTCACATGGGTAGTTAAACTAAACTCGTCATTGCCATTACTTAGTCAGATAACATAACATTAGATAGATTTTTCGTAAGTAGAATGGATAATTGTGTATGTTGATACATGTATTTAATATTGATCTCGATTTGCCATTTCACCATGCTTTCCCGTCAATTCCACCAGTGTGTGAGTGAGTATGGTTTTACGCCGGTTTTAGCAATATTTCAGCAATATCACGGCGGGGGACGCCAGAAATGGGCTTCACACATCGTACCCATGTGGGGAATCGAACCCGGGTCTTCAGCGTGACGAGCGAACGCTTTAACCATTAAGCTACCCCACCGCCCCCAATTCCAACAATATCACAGGGACATCAGTCTTGGGCTTTGCCAGTTGTAATCATGACGAAATACGCAAATGTCGTTAAACACAACATCCATTTATATACTGAAAGCCATTAGAAACGCATCACCCATTCTGATGATATAAGTTTTACTGACGTGAATGGTTCGAACCCAAACTGTTGTATGAATCAACTAACCATGTCCCCTGAAAAGCATGCAAAGTGAGAGCAGCATGCATGCAGGTGCGGTCACGTGACACATGATGATCACATAACCACGAATTGTCATGTAGTGCATGGACAGATGACCCAACTGATCCGAAATTCAAGCAGGGTTAAAGTTTGACAATTGTTCTGTAAGAATCACATGGTTTTGGTCTTTAATTCGATTGCTGAATTTGTAACGATGCCTCGATTATCGGCTGTTCAGAGAGAGCGAGCAATGGGTTTGCTTAATGCTGGAGTATCCACCCGTGCAGTGGCCGCACAGTTCAACTGTCACATGTCGACAATTGTTAGACTCTCCCATCGTCTTCAACAAACAGGCAGCACACGTGACCGTCAACGTCCGGGACAACCACGCGTCACAACCCCATATCAAGACCACTACATCCAGGTCACCCATTTGAGGATCCGGTTCCAGCCAGCAGCAAGGGCAGCTTCAGCAATCCGTGGGAGAAGGGGAAGAATCAGTCCTCAAACTGTCGAGACGTCGTCTACGTGAGAGAGGGCTGCGTGCACGTCGACCTCATGTTGGTCCAATTCTGACATGTAGACATCGTCAGGCACGTCTCGCTTGGTGTAAACATCATCGCAGATGGATACACAGAGAGTGGACAGGAGTGTGTGGCGTAGACGCAGTGAGCGTTACGCCAATTGCTGTGTTTTGGAGGCTAATCGCTGGGGTGGAGGAAGTTTGATGATTTGGGGCGGGATCAGTGTGTTTGACAGGACCCCTTGCATGGCTTTCGAGGCCGTGTTACCGCCCAAAAGTACACGCAGGACGTTTTAAGGCCTATCGTTGTTCCTCACATGATGACCCATCAACGTCTGCACACTCTGCAACAAGATAACGCCAGACCCCATATTGCAAGGCATACCATGGACTTCTTGCGACAGAACAACATCAATACCATGCATTATCTCCTGATTTGGCACCCATCGAGCATGTCTGGGATGAGATGGCGAGGAGACTTGCCAAAATGGCGCCACCTCTCGACTTGCAGCAGCTGGAAGCGTCTCTCCGCAGGATATGGCAACAGATCCCTCAGGATTTCTTCAGGGGGGTCATCTTTTCTCTCAGGAGGAGGTGTGTGGCTGTTATTGATGCTGATGGTGGACACACGCGATACTGACGTTGTCTTCCTTCTTCTTGTTTACCTGTGGAACTTTTGATTTGACCCCGTCTCTGTTTAACCCACGTTGCCCTGGTCAATAAATGCAGTGCAACTTCATAACGCATTTCATTCTCTTCTTAAATGGTCACTTATCACATCGTTCTCTAAAAAATTATTGGATGCCAAAACGCACCTAAGACATATTCTAATCTATCAGTGATGCGTTTCTAATGGCCTTCAGTATATATATTGCATTTAAATAAATTACCGTACCCTTTGATAAAACCGTCCAATACAATAGTCACCCCATCTATAGCTGTCATCGATTACAGCTATTATCTTTCATTATTTACAACTGTCATCAGACCTATCATGAAATTCAACAGATATATCTGAATACAATCTCAACAAGTGCATTATTACCCATTACATGACTGCCAGTTTATACAAGAATCTTCCACATATAACTGTTATTTAATACTATAGTTATCCCACATATCACCGGTCAATAAGCCAGCAGACATCCGTATACAGCTTTTATTGACTGAAAGAATTTTCCGTATAATTAGAAAGTACACTACATTTATGATTACAAGGAAGGTACCGCTTGACACCGGTATATATCAAAACGCTGCTATATAGTTTATTTAGAAAGTATCTAATCATTTTGTATATTATCGCTAACATGCCTAACAAACAAAGTCATATATAGTCAACCATAGTTTTACATTTGTAACCACTCAAATATACTACTCACGCTTTGCTAAGGATCACAATTATTCCCAACTTTACTTAAACATAGAAGTATAATTTGAAATAGTATCTATTTAAAGCTAGATAAATAATGATATTATGGTAACCCCTCTTTAGGCAAACAGCCACTTTAACCTAACCTCATGCACTTGATGGTTTTCATGCCACCAATCAACCATTTTGCAAATTCCGTGTCATTGACAGGTACACAGCAACTGTGAATAGCAGGTATGGGATCCACAAGATGCTGTGACATACTGAAACCTAGGATCCATGCTTACGATAAGCCATGCTATTTAAACCAAAATAGACCCCATAGTTTTCCGTTGAATCAATGGTTTGATCCCTAGCAAAGTGTGAATAGTATATGTGTCATCAAATACAGGAAACAGGTTTTACGACAAACATTAGAATCTCAGACAGCAGTCATCCCGCTTCAGAACCGTAAATGCTATTTGATTTTCCTATCATTGAGACTTACTATCATATGCGTGAATGTCATTTGAAATTTTTTTTTTGTTTCAGTTTGAAATTATTTTGAGAACAGTGTTATTGAAAATGCCCTGTTTCTCTACCTTGTAATTACATCAATGATAAAGTAATGTAAAGTTAAAATGTGTGTATATTTGTTTGAGAAATGCAAGTCAGTAAGTGTTTTTGAGGACTTGAATGTGTATTTAGTCTTGTGATGTGGGAATAATTATAATTTAGTCCAACCAGACAATATCTGACACGTCTTCCACATGAATACTCAACAAGAAAAGTTAGCTAGAGGATTTCTCGTGTGTTCAGGCTATTTAAGCAAGTTACCGAACACAATGGAAATATATCGTTCCTGATTTACACACTCTGCCAATGAACTGCAAACATCGACCGACCAAGAATTCGTGTCGTCTTGAAATGAATTACTTTTCTGACAGGATGAAATTCTAATTGATTTTCCCACTTGATTCATGTTTGTTTTCTTCTAATCTGTTGCCTGGCAAAGTGAAGATTGCCATGGCATTCCCCAAGAAGCTTATTATTCCCTTATATCATGACTGACATTCTGTACTTAACTAGAGCAGCGTTTAGACCATAACACGGATATGTTCATCCATTAAAATCTTGTAATCACAAACAAAAGATCCCTCTTTGACTTGGAAATCGTAAAAATAACAATATTTGTTTTGTACATGATTGGATTAATGTATTAAACTTACGGTCGTACAATATAATGGTATAAATAGATAAATGTCTTACTGTCAATGAAACTCAAATCCATAAATGTATAACGAGCAGAAAGAAACCTTCCTCATGAATGTTAAAATCTGCCATACAAGTGCAATTAATGTTTTACAACGCATGTATTTTTATATATCAGTGCTAAACACCAGCACAGAATATGATCGAATCTCGAAAAAGGTTGTTTTCCCATCCTGGCTAGTAATGATAACAGTGGTATGAACCATGTTCTTAATTTCTACGAAGTTCAGTGCTGCTTGCTCATCACGAACCGTCAATGTAATTATGAAGATAGGCACATGTCCAAGTGTTCACTTTTTATATTCATATAAAGGATTAAAAGAACATGATCACATGCGAAACTCGAATGTATAGACACTGATACAGAATGCGCCTGTCATGTAAGGTATATCGATGACAATGAATTCAACGATATTTTACAATGATAACAGTGACGAAGTAATGGATAAGACGCTATTGCCATTGTACTTGAAGATACACTGGTATTGATGTTACCATGCATCAGTTATGTCTGTCGGGGCGGTGGGGTAGCCTAGTGGTTAAAGCGTTGGCTCGTCATGCCGAAGACCCGGGTTCGTATCCCCACATGGGTACAATGTGTGAAGCCCATTTCTGGTGTCCCCCGCCGTGATGTTGCTGGAATATTGCTAAAAGCGGCATAAAACCAAAACTCAGTCAGTCAGTCAGTTATGTCTGTCATTGCGCAATAGTGCAGTGGGAAGGCGTCTGTCCATTACGCTGAAGGCCCGGGTTCGAGCCCTGGTGGAGGCACCAAGGTTCGCTTCCCGAGGTGGGCACATTTGCGTAGTATCCTTGAACAAGATACTTAGATCCACATTGTCTCCGTTCACCCAGCTGTAAAATGGGTACCCGTGAGGATGTGCTGGCACTGTGAGTGTTTAGTTCATTGCGCCTAACAGACGGCATGGCTGTGTGACCCCGGGGGAGTGGAAAAAGTATCGGACAGTACTATAGTGTCATATGACCGGGGATAGTAATGTACGTAGCGCCGTGAGCAGGCAATGTGTCTGGATATGAGCGCCATATACTATTACTATTACTATCATTACTGCTGCTGCAGCTGCCACTATTACATGTAGTACAATTACTGGGTCTAACAAATCTTTGACTTTTACCACTGCGATTGAGCATACAGTGACTGATTACTATTTCAAGACTGACATGCAGAAGTGTCACTTGTCATACTTTGCCTGATCCATTGCTTCTATTTACAACTCGCATAATTCAGCTGTAGAGAACAGAATCATGCCACGAAAAAAAATAAACAGGAACACTACCTCACGCCTAAGTACTCTCCCCGTAAACGTATGAAAGTACTTGAAATATATTTGCGGAAATAGGACAGTTGGTTCGCGAAAATGGCATGGTCAGATGTCAGTCACATTGAAGAATCAGGAATGTACATGTACGTTTCATGTATACCTGCAATGGCATGGCGCACAACGCCACAAAATCACTTGTGAACAGTAGTGTAGGTCAAATATAATGCAGGTTCTAAGTGGTTTTGACCCACCCTAGGCATTATCTAATCCATTTATTATTCCGAATTGAAATACAGATACATTCGGTCCAATTGAATTAACTGTCATGCGTTGAGGGAAGTTAAAGCAGCTTGTGAGACTATATTTTATTTTTCCGCGCAAAACCAACGATCTAAATAGATTTTGGCAATTTTGTTGGCTAAATATTCATATCGGATGATTGAACCGTTGTCTGAATATCGATCCATCAACCATATCTCCTCTTCAAGATTTCTTGATTAACTTGTTCCTATCAAGCAGCAACTATTCCGTACATTGTTTGGGCGGAATCCACTCCGTTAAACTCATAGGGGCTCCATATCTTCATTTTTTGAGGATTAATATTTTTCCCTCCTGAGATCTTCTGTGACATGGACACTGTACTATTTCAGAGGCCTCTGCACACCTTTCAAACAAATAGCGTCTATTAAAATATGTTGTCATCAGCCTTAATCATATTTTTTACTATACCTGTCAATTGAACTTCACATGGGTAGTTAAACTAAACTCGTCATTGCCATTACTTAGTCAGATAACATAACATTAGATAGATTTTTCGTAAGTAGAATGGATAATTGTGTATGTTGATACATGTATTTAATATTGATCTCGATTTGCCATTTCACCATGCTTTCCCGTCAATTCCACCAGTGTGTGAGTGAGTATGGTTTTACGCCGGTTTTAGCAATATTTCAGCAATATCACGGCGGGGGACGCCAGAAATGGGCTTCACACATCGTACCCATGTGGGGAATCGAACCCGGGTCTTCAGCGTGACGAGCGAACGCTTTAACCATTAAGCTACCCCACCGCCCCCAATTCCAACAATATCACAGGGACATCAGTCTTGGGCTTTGCCAATTGTAATCATGACGAAATACGCAAATGTCGTTAAACACAACATCCATTTATATACTGAAAGCCATTAGAAACGCATCACCCATTCTGATGATATAAGTTTTACTGACGTGAATGGTTCGAACCCAAACTGTTGTATGAATCAACTAACCATGTCCCCTGAAAAGCATGCAAAGTGAGAGCAGCATGCATGCAGGTGCGGTCACGTGACACATAACCACGAATTGTCATGTAGTGCATGGACAGATGACCCAACTGATCCGAAATTCAAGCAGGGTTAAAGTTTGACAATTGTTCTGTAAGAATCACATGGTTTTGGTCTTTAATTCGATTGCTGAATTTGTAACGATGCCTCGATTATCGGCTGTTCAGAGAGAGCGAGCAATGGGTTTGCTTAATGCTGGAGTATCCACCCGTGCAGTGGCCGCACAGTTCAACTGTCACATGTCGACAATTGTTAGACTCTCCCATCGTCTTCAACAAACAGGCAGCACACGTGACCGTCAACGTCCGGGACAACCACGCGTCACAACCCCATATCAAGACCACTACATCCAGGTCACCCATTTGAGGATCCGGTTCCAGCCAGCAGCAAGGGCAGCTTCAGCAATCCGTGGGAGAAGGGGAAGAATCAGTCCTCAAACTGTCAGACGTCGTCTACGTGAGAGAGGGCTGCGTGCACGTCGACCTCATGTTGGTCCAATTCTGACATGTAGACATCGTCAGGCACGTCTCCCTTGGTGTAAACATCATCGCAGATGGATACACAGAGAGTGGACAGGAGTGTGTGGCGTAGACGCAGTGAGCGTTACGCCAATTGCTGTGTTTTGGAGGCTAATCGCTGGGGTGGAGGAAGTTTGATGATTTGGGGCGGGATCAGTGTGTTTGACAGGACCCCTTGCATGGCTTTCGAGGCCGTGTTACCGCCCAAACGTACACGCAGGACGTTTTAAGGCCTACCGTTGTTCCTCACATGATGACCCATCAACGTCTGCACACTCTGCAACAAGATATCGCAAGGCATACCATGGACTTCTTGCGACAGAACAACATCAATACCATGCATTATCTCCTGATTTGGCACCCATCGAGCATGTCTGGGATGAGATGGCGAGGAGACTTCCCAAAATGGCGCCACCTCTCAACTTGCAGCAGCTGGAAGCGTCTCTCCGCAGGATATGGCAACAGATCCCTCAGGATTTCTTCAGGGGGGTCATCTTTTCTCTCAGGAGGAGGTGTGTGGCTGTTATTGATGCTGATGGTGGACACACGCGATACTGACGTTGTCTTCCTTCTTCTTGTTTACCTGTGGAACTTTTGATTTGACCCCGTCTCTGTTTAACCCACGTTGCCCTGGTCAATAAATGCAGTGCAACTTCATAACGCATTTCATTCTCTTCTTAAATGGTCACTTATCACATCGTTCTCTAAAAATTATTGGATGCCAAAACGCACCTAAGACATATTCTAATCTATCAGTGATGCGTTTCTAATGGCCTTCAGTATATATATTGCATTTAAATAAATTACCGTACCCTTTGATAAAACCGTCCAATACAATAGTCATACCATCTATAGCTGTCATCGATTACAGCTATTATCTTTCATTATTTACAACTGTCATCAGACCTATCATGAAATTCAACAGATATACCTGAATACAATCTCAACAAGTGCATTATTATCCATTACATGACTGCCACCTTATACAAGAATCTTCCACATATAACTGTTATTTAATTCTATAGTTATCCCACATATCACCGTACAATAAGCCAGCAGACATTCGTATACAGCTTTTATTTAATGAAAGAATTTTCCGTATGATTAGAAAGTACACTACATTTATGATTACAAGGAAGTTACTGCTTGACACCGGTATATATCAAAACGCTGCTATATAGTTTATTTAGAAAGTTTCTAATCATTTTGTATATTGTCGCTAACATGCCTAACAAAGAAAGTCATATATAATCAACCATAGTTTTACATTTGTAACCACTCAAATATACTACACACGCTTTGCTAAGGATCACAATAATTCCCAACTTTACTTAAACATAGAAATATAATTTGAAATAGTATCCATTTAAAGCTAGATAAATAATGATATTATGGTAACCCCTCTTTAGGCAAACAGCCACTTTAACCTAACCTCATGCACTTGATGGTTGTTATGCCACCAATCAATCATTTTGCAAATTACGTGTCATTGACAGGTACACAGCAACTGTGAATAGCAGGTATGGGATCCACAAGATGCTGTGACATACTGAAACCTAGGATCCATGCTTACAATAAGCCATGCTATTTAAACCAAAATAGACCCCATAGTTTTCCGTTGAATCAATGGTTTGATCCCTAGCAAAGTGTGAATAGTATATGTGTCATCAAATACAGGAAACAGGTTTTACGACAAACATTCAAATCTCAGACAGCAGTCATCCCGCTTCAGAACCGTAAATGCTATTTGATTTTCCTATCATTGAGGCTTACTATCTGATGTGTGAATGTCATTTAAAATATCTATTTTGTCAGTTTGAAATTATTTTGAGACCAGTGTTATTGAAAATGCCCTGTTCCTCTACCTTGTAATAACATCAATGATTAAGTAATGTATAAAGTTAAATGTGTGTATGTTTGTTTGAGAAATGCAAGTCAGTAAGTGCTTTTGAGGACTTGAATGTGTATTTAGTCTTGTGATGTGGGAATAATTATAATGTAGTCCAACCAGACAATATCTGACACATATTCCACATGAATACTCAACAAGAAAAGTTAGCTAGAGGATTTCTCGTGTGTTGAGGCTATTTAAGCAAGTTACCGATCACAATGGAAATATACCATGCCTGATTTACACACTCTGCCAATGAACTGCAAACATCGACCGACCAAGAATTCGTGTCGTCTTAAAATGAATTACTTTTCTGACAGGATGAAATTCTAATTGATTTTCCCACTTGATTCATGTTTGTTTTCTTCTAATCTGTTGCCTGGCAAAGTGAAGATTGCCATGGCATTCCCCAAGAAGCTTATTATTCCCTTATATCATGACTGACATCCTGTTCTTAACTAGAGCAGCGTTTAGACCATAACACGGATATGTTCATCCATTAAAATCTTGTAATCACAAACAAAAGATCCCTCTTTGACTTGGAAATCGTAAAAATAACAATATTTGTTTTGTACATGATTGGATTAATGTATTAAACTTACGATCGTACAATATAATGGTATAAATAGATAAATGTCTTACTGTCAATGAAACTCAAATCCATAAATGTATAACGAGCAGAAAGAAACCTTCCTCATGAATGTTAAAATCTGCCATACAAGTGCAATTAATGTTTTACAACGCATGTATTTTTATATATCAGTGCTAAACACCAGCACAGAATATGATCGAATCTCGAAAAAGGTTGTTTTCCCATCCTGGCTAGTAATGATAACAGTGGTATGAACCATGTTCTTAATTTCTACGAAGTTCAGTGCTGCTTGCTCATCACGAACCGTCATTGTAATTATGAAGATAGGCACATGTCCAAGTGTTCACTTTTTATATTCATATAAAGGATTAAAAGAACATGATCACATGCGAAACTCGAATGTATAGACACTGATACAGAATGCGCCTGTAATGTAAGGTATATCGTAACAATGAATTCAACGATATGTTACAATGATAACAGGGACGAAGTAATGGATAAGACGCTATTGCCATTGTACTTGAAGATACACTAATATTGATGTTACCACGCATCAGTTATGTCTGTCATTGCGCAATAGTGCAGTGGTAAGGCGTCTGTCCATCACGCTGAAGGCCCGGGTTCGAGCCCTGGTCGAGGCACCTAGGTTCGATTCCCGAGGTGGGCACATTTGCGTTGTATCCTTGAACAAGGTACTTAGATCCACATTGTCTCCGTTCACCCAGCTGTAAAATGGGTACCCGTGAGGATGTGCTGGCAATGTGAGTGTTTAGTTCATTGCGCCTAACAGGCGGCATGGCTGTATGATACCCGGTGAGTGGAAAAAGTATCAGACAGTACGATAGTGTCCTATGACCGGGGATAGTAATGTACGTAGCGCCGTGAGCAGGCAATGTGTCTGGATATGAGCGCCATATAAGCGGACTATTACAATTACTATTACTATCATTACTGCTGCTGCAGCTGCCACTATTACATGTAGTACAATTACTGGGTCTGACAAATCTTTGACTTTTACCACTGCGAATTGAGCATACGGTGACTGATTACTATTTCAAGACTGACATGCAGAAGTGTCACGTGTCATACTTTGCCTGATCCATTGCTGCTATTTACATCTCGCATAATTCAGCTGTAGAGAACAGAATCATGCCACGAAAAAGAATAAACAGGAACACTACCTCACGCCTAAGTACTCTCCCGTAAACGTATGAAAGTACTTGAGATATATTTGCGGAAATAGGACAGTTGGTTCGCGAAAATGGCATGGTCAGATGTCAGTCACGTTAAAGAATCAGGAATGTACCTGTACGTTTCATGTATACCTGCAATGGCATGGCGCACAACGCCATAAAATCACTTGTGAACAGTAGTGTAAGTCAAATATAATGCAGGTTCTAAGTGGTTTTGACCCACCCCAGGCATTATCTAATCCATTTATTACTCCGAATTGAAATACAGAAACATTCGGTCCAATTGAATTAACTGTCATGCGTTGAGGGAAGTTAAAGCAGCTGGTGAGACTATATTTTATTTTTCTGCGCAAAACCAACGATCTAAATAGATTTTGGCAATTTTGTTGGCTAAATATTCATATCGGATGATTGAACCGTTGTCTGAATATCGATCCATCAACCATATCTCCTCTTCTAGATTTCTTGATTAACTTGTTCCTATCAAGCAGCAACTATTCCGTACATTGTTTGGGCGGAATCCACTCCGGTAAACTAATAGGGGCTCCATATCTTCATTTTCTGAGGATTAATATTTTTCCCTCCTGAGATCTTCTGTGACATGGACACTGTACTATTTCAGAGGCCTCTGCACACCTTTCAAGCAAATAGCGTCTGTTTAAATATGTTGTCATCAGCCTTAATCATATTTTTGACTATACCTGTCACTGACATTTTTTACCATATCACATTTTTTGCAGCTCTGTTTTATGATAAATCTAACTTTTGGACACTGACTGGTCTTTCTAAACAGTGGACTCTCCTCACTGAATAATTTCCGTCTGAAATGTTAGAAGACCATACGTTGGATACAATGGGATTCTGAAGCTTCCTGGGTTTTATCTTCCTGACATGTCGATGTGCTTTACGACTCACCATATGCGAAGACATACACGTCGCATCATGAGTGTCATTTGAGAGATTAAGATTTTCCTAACTTGTTTTGCGGTGCAAATAAATCAAAGGCCCATTGAAACCCCGTAGTAATTGTTCTACCAGTAATAGTGAAAACAATATCATATATATTGTTCTTTTAAGATAATTTGCAAACGTTATATTTTCTGCACAATATTTTCCTTTCAGAGATCAGCTGTTAGTCTAAGGCCAAAGGACGTTGGGCGTAGTCGTGTTCTTTCTTGTGAGGTTGGACATACTACTGAAAGCCAGCAGAACATAACTATGTCCAAGATTAATGGTAGGAGATCGATACCTTTGTGACACCATTAAACTAAATCCTGTCTGAATGACAGGGCTTAAACATCAGGTTCTGCCATGCAAAGAACGCTGTCGGAAAGTGGAGAGTAATTGCCTTACGCCGCCAAAAGGGTCACTATTGAAAGAACTTTGACAAATGTGTTTTATATTGTCACCAGGTCATTTCATCTTCAAACACCACGAAAACAGCAAGCTATTATCTGAGGTTCCTAAAAGGTCCAGTGGCAATAAGGTTATTCGTCCATCAATTGAAAACTTAATCTTCTATTTGCTTGTGGATAACTGAGTAACTTTGTGTATCTATACACATTGTTTCATCACTCCCAGTGGATCGGACGTGGTTCAGAGAGACCACGGTTTAATGTGCATACATTCAATATTACATTCTTCTAAATGCATTAGTTATGTAACGATTGCGTTGAAACATTGGATAGGGATACGGAACTGTTATGCATTTATTTTTTTGTATTCGACATATAAATATCATTTAGTAGAAAACAAAAGGGAAATGGAGGAAGAATGATTAGAAACCTTACTAACCAGCTTTCCACTTTCTACAATGAAAAGTGTCAGATATTCCTATATGAATGACAACAATCCTCATTACGTTGTTTTCCTTGACTGACTGGGTATGAGTACGGCTCTTTTTAGCAATAGTCCATCAATATCACGGCAGAGAACACCGGAAATGGGCTTGACACATTGTACCTCTTTTGGGAATCGAACCCGGGCGAAAGCTTCAACCACGAGGACACCGCCCTCTTTTCCTTGAAAACAAGTGAGTGAGTGAGTGAGTTAATATTTATCGTCACACTTGAAAACAAGACAAAGTACAGAAATATAGCGTCAGTTATTGAGAATACCGAGGATTGACAACATTGACAAAATCCAGACATACAGTTAAGACAAAACTTTGGACTCAATATTGCCAGATTGAGTCAAGGACCCGTGCAAATTCTATCACAAACACAAATGTTTCGTGTCACTCTATACACTGATCATACAATTCTTACTGAGTTCTTACAATTATACCATCACATTGCTGTCAATCAGAGACAGGCACTTACATTCTTTCCAATTTAACGCCCAAATATCTGAAGAACATCACAAATCGTCCCCAGTTCAATACAATTTGTCACCATTCTCACATAAACGTTTACATGTATATGATTCATGTCACATGCTTACATGTTTGTAGTTTTTCAAGAACGAAAACAGTAAGTTTTACGTCTCCCGCTATTGTCACTAACTGTAACGTCATACGCATGATGACAGTGAATCCAATTGTTACAGAAGAGGCAGAGAATATCACATACGCAGATTACCTCAAACAAACACGTCCACCGTAGACTCACCAAACACGCCCCTCTTACTTTTCGTTATTATGTACCACACACATTGTGACATCCATCCCACAGCAATATTGAAACTAAGTCGTTCCACATGCGACGGGGATTAACAAATGAAACGATTGTTGACATTCGTCTCTCTTGCCAATAGCTGTTAGCCCTTGATAATTGAGGATTACGTCCTGGAATCGAGACAAAATATCTGAGCGCTGAAGACTGGCAGGATTAGGCAGGTTTACGGCACTGTGGTGTCACGCATCTTGTACGTTCCCACGAGATTACAACGTTACTTCTTTAATTGAAACTATGACCATTTTGTACTAAACTGACAGCTAGACGGAAGATGTTTAAAGGTCTTGAAGGGATATAAGGGCCTCTATTCGCAGACCGCAGCCTATGGTGGTTTCCGTGCTATAAGCTTAACAATTCTAATTTTAGAGCCGTTATTATCAATACTAAAGCGACCATTTTCAGACCGCTTTTTCTTAGTTTTTGGTCTGATTGTTTTGGAAGTTCCAAAAATACTGTCTTCATCCGTTAATATTTGTTATTCTTATTGTCATTTGTCGCCGTGTTCCAGTTCATTCAACTGGATATTTCTAATGATCTCTGAGACCCGTGAAGATCCGGACTAGCATTGATTGAGTGACTCATGCTCACCCGTGAAGATCTCAGTTAGGATTGGTCGTCAGTAATATTATATATATGCTTGTCGTAAGAGGTGACTAACGGAATCGGGTGGTCAGGCTCGCTGACTTGGTTGACACATGTCATCGTATCCCAGTTGCGTACGTCGATGCTCATGCTGTTGATCACTGGATTGTCTGGTCCAGACTCCATTATTTAAAGACCGCCTCCATATAGCTGGAATTTTGCTTAGCGCGGTGTAAAACTAAACTCACGCTCACTCACTCACAAATGATCATTGATCTGTTCTTTTCGCTATTATTGACACCTATTTTCTGTATTCTCAGTTTCTCTTCCATGTCAGCACCGGGGATATTATTTTCTATTCCAAATAAATCTAATCAGAGCAAGAAGGTTGGAAGGCGTCTGCTGCGCGGAGTGTTGTCTCGTTTGTGTAAATAGCCTTCTAGGTTAGTCAGGTTTGGATGTTTCAATGTCTGTCTTGACGCCAGATTTCACGAAAGTGCGCAGATCAGTGCACCTTCCACTTACTGCACACTCTCGTCATCAGGACGATGGAGAAAACAAAGACTAAATGATTCTATTGAAGATCATTATCACACACGTCTAAAGGACCCAACTTAGAATGAGTGGCTATTCTAGTGAATTTCACCATCACAAAAACCATCCAGTGTAAACAGAGATCCATGCTGTGGAGATGCTGATAATGAGGTAATGATATGACGAGATACATCAACCAAGCCAGCAGACCTGATTATTGAGGTTGTTTTGCAAGTCATTGTGACCAGACTCAACACGATGAGGACATATTTAATTCGCTGATTCTATTCCCTGTGTGTCTTTTGGTGCAGTAGGGTACCCTAGCGGTTAAAACATTCACTTGTCACACCGAAGCCAGGAGTTCGATTCGCTTCGTGGATACAATGACCTTTCTTTAAAGTGTCAGAATATGGGATATAACCATCAAATTGCAAATATTTATGGTATGATGTATTGTGAATTTATTCAATAAGTGTATGTATTGGACGTATTCAGTACACATATCAGACATTGTCACAACAGACAACATATGCCGATTCCTCGTCTATATTTAGCACGGACGGAAAAAGATATTACAACAGAAAATACTCAAGGCTAAAATCCCTACAGATTCTCCGAGTTATGACGTGATAAAACCTCGCTTCCTTGGCAGACATATTCACATAAAAGTGATATACGCTTAGGGCAGGTGAAGCGCCGATTTGGCATTCCAGAAAAACATTACGCCAACAAGATAAAGCTTTGAGACAGATGACCAGTAAGGAAGCAATCGACCAGTGCCTTCATGCAAAAATAACGATGTTCTATTCAAAGAGAAAATCAAAGACTACGGATTTTACATTTGTTTTGCATTGTGATCATTGGAGAAATTGAATACGATTATTGCGTTTATCGGCATTCCTTTTTGAGTTACTTTGCTCCGATTGATAAGGGTCAACGTATTGTGTCAAGGAGACCAGTTTGTGAAACATAAAGATTAAGTATTGTGCATTTATGACATTAGTCTGATGGAAGAAGGGTGTACATCAAAGATGTAACGAATCAGGTGAAAGAAAAGATCAAGGGAACAGGTACTCACTCAATGGAATAACTCACACTGAGTAGGGAGGAGGGGGTGGAATGGGGAGAAAGAGGACACAGGAGAAGGGTGACGTTGAGAGGAGATGGAAACATTAAGGGGATCATGATGAAATAGAGTGGAATGAGGCAGGGATGAAGATAGGGGCTGTGATGGGGGAGACTGAAGGCCGTGTTTTCGTTTTGACTTAAACGTTTTTTAAGATGTTTCTTTTTATGACGAAGTGAGGTGAAGTGAAATCGAAATGGTTTGGGTCGCTGCAATTGTAACTTTTAGAATAAATTCGCCTCCTATTCTGACGACGAATCCATGCGTGTGTATGTGTATGTTCGGCTATGGACACTCAGCCCAGACTGAAGCTGGTCGCGATAAAGGATAGAATGTTCTAGCCCACTGAGGACCTATCCATGCCGCAGTGAAGCATGAATATTGTCTTGACGGACCAAAACACATTATAGTGACTATCGAGCGAACCGACCAGTCCTAACAGTAATGTGCCTTCTAATGCATGGAGCGCCAGAAATGGAAACAAGAACCATATTGGAACGTCTTTTGGTATGACGCGGTCACGGGCGCAGTGATGACTAAGCATAACATCACTACCACAGGCTAATTTGCATATCACATGACCGGACTTTTCTCTTGTTTGTAAACAAACGTGCACATTCCTAATTAGAAGAGACTGTTCTTACTCAAGCTTTTCGCCGCGCTCTTCATGATGTTTTACATTGTTACATATATATTCTTCCAAAGCTGCGACAGAAAGGTTTATGACAGTAGATATTTAGATATCAAACTGGCTGCATCGTTTGCTCTCCGTCGGCTTCGATGACAGCACGTGGAGGCGTACAACCTATGTAAACAAAGGATCGCTACGCAAATCGAAATAGTGTTACATGTTTTAAGATATCTTTTTAGTGAAACTAAACCATTCTATCAAAAATGTTTAATTAGATGTGTAGATTCGTCAAAAATAAAAGAGTTAAGAAATATGTACATTATATTGAATGGACGGTGCAAGATGTGACGAATCGTCACATGCTGTCTGGCCGCATGGAACTCTGGGTAGGAGAGGGCTGAATCATGTTACGTAGAGGTCTCAGCTTCTGTTAACTGAACTTCACGCTCGTTAACTGTCTACGACTTTTAGAATCTTGTAATGTCGCGTATAGATGTTCATGAGTATACTGTATAATTTTAGTTTTGTACATTCTGTGATCCCGATTGTAAGTGAGACACAAAAATACGTCACATCGTATGTTCCGCTGGTGGAGTTTGATATTATGAGATGTTCGCTTGTGAGAAAGCACTCACATTCGATTACCTTGAGCATGGAGATGAATCATTAAATTTGCGTCTGCCAAAGAATGTTTTCGTTAAAGGGGTTTACCACCAGGGTTTTCAACTTGGTTGACACATGTCATCGTATCCCAATTGCGTAGATCGATGTTCATGCTGTTGATCACTGGATTGTCTGGTCCACACTCGATTATTTACAGACCACCGCCATATAGCTGGAATATTGCTGAGTGCGGCGTAAAACTAAACTCACTCACTCACTCACTCACTCACTCACTCACTCACTCACTCAGTCCGGATCTGAGTCCAATAGAACACCTTTGGGACGAGATTCAAAGAAGACGTCTTCTGGAATAACGCAGCTTGGGAATCAAACTAACGATCTCAATGCAGATGTTCCTTCCACTGGACCACGGAGGCGGTCCCTAGTTCGGTTGATATAAATTACAGGATGGTTATTTCAGATGAAATGTTGGAAAGACAAATCAGACTTGATAGGACTGCAAAATGAACTGATATTTCAAATTACTTTGTTTTCTGTCATTCTTGTTTTCACTTTTTTCGTCCTGGATGTCATCAAATGACATTAAATGTCTTGTGTTGAAGATGGCTGCTGCGTGTCAACAGACAGTTTTCACAGTGGGATAGACATTTGTATGGAATCTTCTGATGATCATTGACTACTGCCACTGTAGAAATCTTTGGAACAAACGGAAGGTTAATTTATTATGTCAACAGTGGTGTGTTGTCCGAACTTGGTAGGTGACAATGTCCTGTTGCATGTTGCATGTCTCTGCTGTTGCTGGAGCAAGCGAACACTTTCTGTTCTTTGGTGCAGAGGTAGCAATGAAGTGAAAAGAACTTGTTTGTGTGAATTCCCGTGCATCCCCCTTCTCAGTTTCTGCCTCCGTATAGAAAATAGATGGATTGATGTGTGTGTCCTGGATATATCCCGTTCATCAATCATTGGTAGTGATGTCTTCATAATTACTTTCCAAAATAAAGTAAGCGCAAATTCATTTTTTAACTTTAAACAGTAGGAAATGAGACAGTTTGGGTACTCTGTTTTTACGTTTTTCGATAATTAAGCTGACAAAGCAAATTAGACTGAAGACGAAAACAGGGAGAGAGCTTCATGATGTCGTTAGGCAAAATAACAATGACGCCGAGATGATTCCCCTGTGGATATTCTGACCAGTTTAATTCCCCTGACACTTGACATTTTCATCATAACTGTCAGCAAAATATAAGAAGTTATGTAACTCTTCTAATTGTTCAAATCTGATATGGTTAACCAGGCAATTTGTTACCAGTTCCTTTGTACAGGCATTTATTGTGCAGTGCTGTTCTTCCCTCAGAGGTCATGGAATTTCCAGCTATATCAATCACCATCCATTTGCAACAACCCAAATGGAATCAAGCGCCAAACATTTATCAACGAAGATGCTGTATGACATGATGGCAAGGCCACTGTACTGTCTTCGCACATTGTACGCTCTCACAATGGGGCCCTTTCTTGCACAACCTTGGCTGTGTTGAAGGCGTCACGAAAATGTCCACGAGGAGCTCGTGTGGAGCCCCGACATCTTTGGCTAAAAAAAACTGATCTTGTGTTGTTTGATAATTCAACTGCGCCCTTTATGTTATTGAATTTTCTGTCCCGCTTGACAACCAAGTGGTTGCGAAGATCGAAGAGAAATATTCAAATTACGCAGAAGTCTCTGTCAGTTGTAATGCCTGTATGCCCAATGCGATGATGTCCGACTCCACTTTATTTTTTGGTGCTTTGGGACTGTATCCTCTGAAGCGATACGGATGTTTGGTTTTGGTCTCACAATACATAAAGATGCAATGATCGGAACCGTTTCTATACATGCCGGGGAGAGGTCGTGTGCGTGCGTGTGTGAGAGAGAGGGTGGTGGCAGAGGGCACTTCAGTATTCATTTTATAATTACTTGCTTGTAAGAGCACGTTGGGCAGTTTCACTGATCGTGTGTCATCCTAAGCTGGGATAAACCGATTCCCAACGTGGTTTGATCGTTCCAGATAAAATTCACATTTAGTTCGGTAGTTTTGGTGTTGGAAAACGTCTAGGTTCAATGTAACTTTATGTTTCATGTTGACTCAACCTTCATTAGGTCAAAGTGTAACCACTAGAAACTTGAGATGAAACAAACGATAAGATTTCTTTTTGTTCACTTCAAAGCTAGAACTGTTTTTGACAATGTTATCGGGATCTTGTAATAAACCGTCAATGCGCCCACTTTAGGGATTTCTCTTTTGAAAAAGGACAAATCAGGAACAGGTGGTTTGAACACTTAAGGAAGATGAAAGTGAAATCCTTTGAGAATGTGAAAACAATTCATCCGATCAAACTGATCCAGATTGATATAACCGATGAGAGCATCGATGTTTTTGGAGGTTTTTTTTCTCATATCAAATTAGTTTTTAAAGATGACTGATTTAAAGATCAGCAAGAAGTGCTTTTTATCCGTTAGTTAGTTAGTTAGTTAGTTAAACGCAATATCCAGATTCTATAAATAAACGAGTCAACCAAGTCAGCAAGCCGTACTACTCTGTCCCGTTACTCGCCTCTTACACGACCAGCATAGGTTGGTCAAGTATTACGACCAGCGTAGGTTGGCCAAGTATTACAACCAGCGTAGGTTGGTCAAGTATTACGACCAGCATAGGTTGGTCAAGTATTACGACCAGCGTAGGTTGGTCAAGTATTACAACCAGCGTAGGTTGTTCAAGTATTACGACCAGCATAGGTTGGTCAAGTATTACGACCAGCGTAGGTTGGTCAAGTATTACAACCAGCGTAGGTTGTTCAAGTATTACGACCAGCATAGGTTGGTCAAGTATTACAACCAGCGTAGGTTGTTCAAGTATTACGACCAGCATAGGTTGGTCAAGTATTACACTGACTGACTGACTGAGTTTGGTTTGACGCCGCTTTTAGCAATATTCCAGCAATATCACGACGGGGGACACAAGAAATGGGCTTCACTCATTGTACCCATGTGGGGATTCGAACCCGGGTCTTCGGCGTGACGAGCCAACGCTTTAACCACTAGACTACCCCACCGCCCCGGTCAAGTATTACAACTAGCGTAGGTTGTTCAAGTATTACGACCAGCATAGGTTGGTCAAGTATTACGACCAGCATACGATGGTCAAGTATTATGACCAGCATACGTTGGTCAAGTATTACGACCAGCACAGGTTGGTCAAGTGTTGCGACCAGCACAGGTTGGTCAAGTGTTGCGACCAGCATACGTTGGTCAAGTATTACGACCAGTATATGTTGGTCAAGTATTACGACCAGCATACGTTGGTCAAGTATTACGACCAGTATATTATGTTGGTCAAGTATTACGGCCAGCATACGTTGGTCAAGTATTACAACCAGCATACGTTGGTCAAGTATTACAACCAGCGTAGGTTGTTCAAGTATTACGACCAGCATAGGTTGGTCAAGTATTACGACCAGCATACGTTGGTCAAGTATTACGACCAGTATATTATGTTGGTCAAGTATTACGACCAGCATACGTTGGTCAAGTATTACGACCAGTATATTATGTTGGTCAAGTATTACGACCAGCATACGTTGGTCAAGTATTACGACCAGCATACGTTGGTCAGGTATTACGACAAGCAACGGTTGGTCAAGTATTGCGACAAGCATCGGTTGGTAATCAATACTCCAAACCAGCATCTATTCAGGTCTTAGTTTCTGTCATGGGCCTGCGAATAAGTTAAGAGTCTGCACGTTGGCAGCAGGTGGGGTCTAATTAACTAAGGGTTATGTGGAGATAACGAAAACAAAATTTAAGTAAGGAATTCCGAGAATGGGCACACGAGGGACTTCGGGCATGTCTCGGTAATTGCTATATATACCAATGGCTGACTTTGGCACTGAGGTAAAAACAATGTATTTTCAAACAGTAAGGAGTTTAATTTGTCGTACTTGGTTTCCAGATCAGCCGAACAAATCGAGAAAAGGATTACAGTTGAAAGGTTTACGGGGCGGGGTGGGGGTGGGGCCTTATCCTGTATTTTTGCTTACACTGCATGTCTTTGTGATTTTTATAGTTTTACATATGGTAATGTCAAGCCTATCAGACCTATGAATTAAGGATGTCTTTCCCCTGGACCACTGAAACAAGTGGCAACCGTTTGTTTTAATATGATTCCTAAACCACTGCAACTGTTTTCTCATCTTATTGATTTTCGATTCGTGAAAACACATGGAAACTACACACATGAACAGGCTGTTTTTACCTCTGATTTGTTTCTACCTCCAAGGCGACCGAATAGACACATGGACAAAAGTATCGCAACATCTATGATTATACCACATATAACCATTTATATCCAAATCATAATTATGTTTGTTTGTGTAATTACACTGACCCTTCGGGCGCACCATACAACGATTTTAGATGTCCACGTGCTACGACCAAAGACGAGCATACGTGTACCCATTACTTAACAAATATCAAGTTTCAGAAAACTGTTCTTACAGCTCAAAAAATGGAAAACAAATTTCGATGTTGATAAGCAAATGTTGGGCAATTGCTGAAAGATAACACGTAACTGGCAAGGAGAATGCTGGCATGTCACCGAAGGCCCTGTATTGCAGGGAATGTTGATTGTCATCGATCGACTATCAGCCGATTGGCCAGAAAAAGTTGACATTTGACGGTAAGGACTCGCAATGTCCAGGTCAGCCACAAGTGACAACTCCGTGGGACGAACCCTTCTCAGAATTACAAGACTTCATCCGTTCATGTCAGGCGGCGTGTTAAAAACAGAGTGGCTTCCATAGAGCCGACGACCTTTCAGCCGTCGGTAGTATTCACCAGAGCACAAAGCAGGACGACTAACTTGGTGTAAAGCTCGACGTCACTGGAATTATATAACATGGTGTAGCGTCCACTCAACGGACAAAGGTGGATTGTTTTTTATCATGACTGATGGCCGAGCTCGTGTTTGGCGCCAGAGAAACACTGATCAGCAAGAATGGAGGTTCATGGGTGTGCGCGTGGCTCTCACATGACTGTACACTAAAATCACAATGGACAAAGTTACGTAACTGACATCCACGACATGTTTGTTGTACGACAATTTCCACTACAAAACAAGGGGTGGTGGGGTAGCTTAGGTTCGCTCGTCACGCCGAAGATCAAAGTTCGATTCCTCACACGGGTAAAATGTGTGAAGCCCATTTCTGGTGTCCCCGCCGTGATGTTGCTGGAATATTGCTAAAATCTCAATCACTGACTCACTCACAACAAAACAAAACCTAAAACAGACGGATTGTTACTGACAACTACGATGTGCTCACTATCACAATGCGACGTTTCTAAAGCCAACTTTCAATGTCATCCCAGCAGGATGGAGGATATTTTATGAGCACTACAAATAATCTAACTGACGCTGCGTATAATTTAGATGGCACTACCTTTATAGTTTGATAATCTGATGTTATTTACTCATAATGTATATATTTATATACATGTATACTCAAACCTTAAATACGCCCGCACGCACGCACACACACATACTTTCAGATATTCACTTGTGTCGCTGTGTATGTTATGCAGCTTCAGTGTATGTCAAACCCATTACAGGAAGGGCATGTTCAATAACTCACTTCTCAGGGGAAAAAATAAGACCGCCTCCGTGGTGTAGTGGTTAGAGCGTCCGCCCGGAGAGCGGAAGGTCGCGGGTTCGATTCCCGATCGCGTCATACCAAAAGACGTTAAAACATGGTACTTTTGGTCCCTGCCTGGCGCTCGGCATTAATGGGTACAACAAGGACTGGTCGGCTCGGAGTCAGTATAAGGTGTCTGAGTGGGGTATTCATGCTTCACTGCGGCATGGTATCTCAGCGAGCTAGCACTATAAAACCAGCTTCAGTCTGGGCTAGTACAAGCAGCCGCACCTACACATACACACGCATGCACGTCGTCATATGAGCGAAATATCCTCAAGCACGACGTTAAACCCAATTTCACCTCACCTCACCTCAGGAAAAGGGTCTGCCTCTGAACAAGATTTTACATGCGCTGTACGACAGTTTTAGGTAATGTGATTATGGAAGGTACAACGTATTTATATCTAGGTATTCAACTTTAATCTTAACCAGTACGTTTGTGCTTACAAAGAACAGGTGAAATATAATGTTGTTTTCATTGCCTTTTCACGACAAATATCCCATTTGCAATTCTTTGTGAGTGAGTTTGGTTTAACGCGGCTTTTAGCAATATTCCAGCAATATAACGGGGACACTAGAAATGGGCTTCACACATTGTACCCATGTGGGAATCGAACCCGGGTCTTCGGCGTGACGAGCGAAAGCTTTTACCATTAGGCTACCCCACCGACCCTCAACTGACAAATCATCCAGCTGATTGATTTCATTCATAAGAGGGGCGGTGGGGTAGCCTAGTGGTTAAAGCGTTGGCTCGTCACGCCGAAGACTCGGGTTCGAATCCCCACATGGGTACAATGTGTGAAGCCCATTTCTGGTGTCCCCGGCCGTGATGTTGCTGGAATATTGCTAAAAGCGGCGAAAACCAAACTCAGTCAGTCAGTCATTCATAAGACATGGTTTGGGGAGACCTGGCTCACCCTTTGTCTCACAGGTTAGATATGTTTGAGTGAACTGCTTCTTTGGGTTTGGGTTTCTTTTGAAGTATTTTGCAGATGCCAGATACTAATGACATACAATGAATGGGATTCATCATTTTACAAAACTAATCAGTTACTTCAGATCTGATCCTTCGTTAATGTGTATTATTATGTTTGTCTTTTTATCAAAATATATGTTACTATTGTGGCTTGGTCGTAAAAATGACGATATTGTAAATGTAATTCACTTTTTTCAGTTCAGTTTTCGTTCAGTGACAAGACCACTGATATTCAGGCGCAATAGATCAGTGACCGTCAGGAAGGCTTTGTGTTGAGAGAAGGCATTTTCGTGTATATTTTATGTCCGTTTCAGTTACTTATACTGGGATTGTCTATCGTTACGAGTGGAAAACCTGTTTGTTAACAAATTTAAAACTGCCTCTATACAGCTAGGATTAAAGTATAAAGTATTTGCGCTCTGCAACCAAGGTCTGGTTCGATTTCCAACATGGGGACTGTGTGTGAGGCCCATGCTTGAATCACGTCGTATACAAACACCAAATCACCCCCTCACGCTGCAGGCTTGCTTGCTGTATGCGTTATACAAATGTTTTGTTTTCGGCGACTTGGATCAGATCTCATTGTATCAGTTCTCATTGAATCAGATCTCATTGTATCAGATCTCATTGTATCAGTTCTCGTTGTATCAGTTCTCATTGTATCGGTTCTCATTGTATCAGTTCTCGTTGTGTCAGTGTCGTTGTATCATATCTCATTTTATCAGATCTCGATGTATCAGTTCTCATTGAATCAGTTCTCATTGTACCAGTTCGCATTGCATAAGATCTCATTGTATCATATCTCCTTGTATCAGTTCTCGTTGTATCAGTTCTCATTTAATCATGTGTCGTTGTATCAGTTCTCAGTGTACCAGTTCGCATTGCATAAGATCTCATTGTATCATGTATCCTTGTATCAGTTCTCGTTGTAACAGATCTCGTTGTATCAGTTCTCATTGTATCAGTTCTCATTGTATCGGTTCTCATTGTATCAGTTCTTATTGTATCCGTTCAGAGTATAGCATACCACGGCGGGCATGTGTGTTTGTGTGTGTACTCATGTTTGTGCGTGTACGTGCATGCGTGCGCGATTGTGTGTGTGTGAACAGATAGAAACACGTACATCTATTGCGACGAGTGTGTATCTATTGCTTAGGCCATCTCAAACTTTATGCATGAAACGCCGTTGTAATTGTTATGTTAGATGTTATCATTGTAACGGATTTGAAAATACATAACATTGTTTTTGTTGACATTCGGCAGGGGATATAGTGATGTGCTATATTTAATCCTGTGCAATATGTAGAGTGAGAGTTCTAAAGTGTACTTAAAGGCGCTACGAAAGCATGGGCCTTTCCTGCATAGTCTAACGCAGAATATTATGGAAACATTACACTGTTTAAAACGGGTGTGGTTTGGCTTCAATAATCTCGCACATAATCGAACATTACAAGAACAGTAATTGTGTTGATACTCAGCCTGGATACTCAGCCTAGGCGATCACCGGATTGTCTGGTCCAGACTCGAGTATTTACAGACCGCCGCCATACAGCTGGAATATTGCAGAGTACGGCGTAAAACTAAACTCACTCACTCATTCACTCAGCATAGGCATATTTTGGAAGACTGACGACTGTTTTAGCGAGCTGAATATTACCACTGTAGTGGTATTATCATTGTGTGTCTACTTGAACTGGTTCTAGAAAAACAGATGACAGAAGACACCGATGTATGCCTACTTCCAAGATCTATTTTCCCAGGCGTTATTTGCTTCATATGTTTTCACTTTTTTTCACTTTGACCCCATGTGAAGATCCGGGTTAGAACTGGTCTTCAGTACCCAATGTTTGTCGTAAGAAGCGACCAACGGGATCGGGTGGTCAGGCTCGCTGACACTGCCATCGTATCCCAATTGCGTAGAACGATGCTCATGCTGTTCGTCACTGAATTGTCTGGTCCAGACTCGATCATTTACAGCTGGCATATTGCGGAGTGCGGCGTAAAACTCAACTGTCAGTATTCAAAAGCCTTTGGACGACGTTTCAGTGACTTAATATTCTCGATCTTTGAATTTATGAACTCGTGTGACACCTTTTAAAAGTATGACCTTTCTACCCACAGCTACCAGAACGATGACCAACGAAACATAACCAAAAAATCTGAACAAAACACTGAGCCATTTTATTAGGCAAATTTACAGAGCAGGATCTGCTTGAAACAGGTTCAACGTACCTTGCGGGTATCTACGGTTATTTGCTTCGAGAATGAGACTACTTAATTCTCGGCTCCATTCGACGATCACGTGACAAAGGTCATCGTAAAGAACAAAATGGCTACGGTCAAACTCATTTTCGAGTATATCATTGGGACATCCCATGGGAACCATGGGAGTCGAGACAGGTTGTGATATCACAAACGGCAGTTATAGTCTGTTTGCAGTGAAAACGTACCGATGAATTTCACTTTAAACAAAAAAGTAAATCAAATTTAGTGAAATTAAGATGGCAAATCCTCATAATTTTACCTTGCCAAATGAACATTTAAATCTCAAAATTTTATTCAACTTAGGATAAAAGTTGTTTAACAAACGATCATAGATTCAAATTGCTATTATTGGTTTGTATTACAAGGGGGTAAGCGCAGTAGATGGAACACCGAGAACAAGTAGGGCTGTGGATTGGCGGCCATTTTGTACTTGTACGGTTTGGAGTCATGAGATATCGCGGACAGGAAAATATAGTATTCCACGTGGGTCTGTTCCGTGATCTTTGCCATGAAAGGAGTCACATCATTCGACGTCCTCGTAGAATAACCAGATGTAGATCAATGGCCCCAGCTACGTACTGAAATGAATAATTCACCAATGCATTAACAATGATCAGAAATATATACTCTCCAAATAACGAAACGCATCATGAAAATAGCAATTTCATGTAGCAATGAATTAAAACGTGATTCATTTTACAAAAGCTTTTGCTCTGTTTATGAGTCCTATGGTGTTTATGTTTTGAAACATCACAACAAAAAGCACCATCCGTAAAATACCCGTATTTAACAGCATGATTTTCAATTTCGGCGTGTAGTGTCACAGAATACACAATTCACATGCAATGCACGTGAAAGTTGGGGATCAGATAGTATCAATGATGGGTATAAAAGGTTGATCGCTGTCTGTCGATTATTCACTGTATTTGGAATATTGTCAAAATGCCACGTCTAAGTGAAGCCAACCGTCATATCGCCATTGGTTTGCTTGAAGCTGGCCAGTCTCAACGTTCAGTTGCCCGACGCATGAATGTTCACCAAAGCACCATTTCACGGCTCTGAGAGAGATATCGCCGGCAGAATGCGGTAGCAGATGCCCCTCGTAGTGGGCGACTCCGAGCGACCACTGCGGCGCAGGATCGCTACATCCGGGTACATCACCTGCGTCATCGAACAGCTACGGCGACCAGTACCGCTCGACAAATACCCGGATTGAGGAGGCTTTCTGCACAGACCGTCAGGAACAGGTTGAGAGAGGCTGGTTTACGTGCCAGAAGACCCTATTTTGGCCCGGTGCTTCGAAAACAACATCGTCGACATCGAGTTCAATGGTGCACCAACGTTCAGGCCTTGAACCTACCGAATTGGCGTAGAATCTGGTTCAGTGATAAATCACGATTTCTATTGGAACGACGCGATGGAAGAATGTGGGTGTACAGACGTCGACGTGAACGTTTCGCGGACGCTTGCGTTCCCCAGGTGGACAGATTCGGCCGATGTGGGGAGCGATCACCTGCCGTAGGAGAAGTGATTTGGTGATGATCCAGGGCAACCTGACAGCTCAACGGTACTGTGACGAAATCCTACGCCCACACCTCCTTCCAATCATTGATCGCCAGGGGGCGGTGGGGTAGCCTAATGGTTAAAGCGTTGGCTTGTCACGCCGAAGACCCGGGTTCGAATCCCCACATGGGTACAATGTGTGAAGCCCATTTCTGGTGTCCCCCGCCGTGATGTTGCTGGAATATTGCTAAAAGCGGTGTAAAACCAAACTCAGTCAGTTGATCGCCAGAGGGAGTTGTTTCAACAGGACAATGCCAGGCCCCACACAGCACGTCACACTACAGACTTCCTCCAGAACCACAACATCAATGTGTTCCCCTGGCCCTCAAGGTCACCGGACTTAAACCCGATCGAACATCTGTGGGATGCCCTGGACAGGCGGGTGCGACGCCGTAACCCTCAGCCCCAGACACTTCAGCAACTCGCACAGGCACTACAGGCAGAGTGGGCTGCGATTGGGCAACACGAGATTCTGAGACTTATTCGTTCGATGCCGAGGCGATGCCGTGCAGTTCTGGATACCCACGGTGGTCACACGAGGTATTGACTTCAGCGCCACCACACGTCTCCATGTGACACTCAAACTGACTTTCCTCGAGTTGGTGCCAAAGACGGATAAGTCTGCATTCCCAGTGGGCAATTTCGCTATATTTCATTGACTCAAAAAGCCTACAAGATGTTTCAAAATAAACATAGAAATACAGTTGAAATTCATATATGCGTTTCTTTTTTGGGAGAGTATATATTGTTTCGTAGATCGATGCTCATTGTGATCCTCTGGATTGTCTGGTCCAGACTCGATTATTTACAGACTGTTGTCCTATAGCTGGAATATTGATGAGTGTAGCAAAAAGAAAAAGGTTTATGTTTCCTTTAAGGTATTGTGACAGCTTGTTTCAGGATGGATAATTCAAGTTTGAGCGATGTTTAAGTCTTGATATTCCCCATAGTCCCAGGTATGGTGACCTACCTTCAGTCAAACTAGTGGCAAAGTATAGCCTGTTGTTATGTTGTATTCTGTAGTTAAAATATTTTAGATTTAATTATTAGTTTTAAATTTATACCTGTGATAATTCAGCTTACTGTCCTTCGTTGACAGGTTTTATAAATTGCCTTTAATTATTATGAATCTGTAACTTGATATAGTCACAAATGGCTGAAATACTGCCGATGTGACATAAAATCTCGTTGTATAGCCTGATGTTCTGTCCTGTAAATTGATCTTGTTGCTGTATATGCTTCTTGCTTTTTGCCCGACCTGTTAACCTGTAGAGGAACCTATTCCTGAGTCCCTTAAGTCAGTAAAGGTCGGTGGAGTAGCCCAGCGGTTAAACCGTTCGCTCATTACGCGGAACCCTTGAGATTGAGTCCACATTGAGGTACAATGCATGAACCCATTTCTGGTGTTCCCGGCCGTGGTATTGTTGGAATGTTTCTAAGAGCGGCTTAAAACCTTACTTAATCACTCACTCGTCACGCCAAAGGCACGTGTGCGATCCCCTCATGGGTACAATGGACGAAACATATTTCCTCTCCGTGATTTTGGTGCAGTATTGCTAAACATGGTGCAAAACCCAACTCACTCATATTCTTAAGTCAGTATCCTTCATTTTGTCTAGAGACAATTCCAACATAAATTGCAACTCGTGCTTGTCGTTAAGTGTTCGGGTGGCGATCGATTGTTGCTGACTTATTTGACACATGTCATCGTATCCTAATTGCGTAGATCGATGCTCATGATGTTGATCACTGGACAGTCTGGTCCAGACTCGATTATTTACAGACCGCCGCCATATAGCTGGAATATTGCGGAATGCAGCTATAAACAACAAACAAACAAAACTTACAGGATACTCCCACAATGAAGACAAACGTCATGCAGAGGAGTCCAGGAACTGACGCGGGGGCGTCAGATGTCGTCGATCGCATTGTCATAGTTGAAGTCATGGGAGTTGTTGACATCGGTATGAAACAGGCGTTTCTCGACCTCAGTGTGAAAAACTAAAAATAGATGAATTATTTTGAAAAATTGTTGAAATGTTGAATGAGAAGACAGGAAAGGACGGCGTTCTAACTTGGTTAAACCCATGAACCCAACCATCTTCACAGGCGGAGTCCAGGAAACGAATCGACGACAAGTAGACGTGGTCCGGCGGTAAAATGCTTTCACCGCCATGAACGGTTAGGTAGGGTTAGAGCGGTGGGGTAGCCTTGTGGTTAAACCATTCTCTCGTCTCGCCGAAGACCCGGGTTCGATTCCCCACATGGGTACAATGTGTGAAGCCCATTTCTGGTGCTCCCCGCCGTTATATTACTAAAAAGGGAATATTGCTAAAAAGGGCGTAAATCTCATTCACACAGTTGGTAGGGTTAACAGGCAAACGGGCTGCTGCGGAACTGCCCTTGTGGGATATAAGTCAGTTGTCTAGAATATTGAGTTCGAATTCAGCTTTTCGTACTGATTGTGATTGGTACACTGTCGTTACGTTAACAGGCAATCCTGGAACTGGAATACCCAAGTAGTTTTACATGCATAAAGTATTATGAGAATCTATTTCAAATATGAGTTTTGATACTACGACGCAGAGAAGCATCTGAACTGAAGAAAACATTTTGAATTTAATAAAGTATTTAACTGTATGTTGCTCAGATACTTACATACTTAGCGCTGCCTAATGGGTTTTCTCCTTGTACAGTGAAGTTCCCCACGACGCTTGGATCACAAACAAGGGTTATGGTAGATACTCTGAAAGAACAGCACATTTGCAGTTGACTTGCTTCAAAACAGCCTGCATATGTACGTGAAGGTGGCTGATAATTGTCTTTTTTCTTTGGAAACATGATATTTAGTTGCTAAAAAATCTGATTTGCGACTGACTACGACAAGAATATTTATATGTTTTGCTTGTATTTTGTCGTTGTTGTTACTGCTGTTGTTGTTACTGCTGTCGTTGTTGCTATTGCTGTTGTTGTTTGTTCTGACAAGAAGTTCTTCTGAAGAATATACCAACAAAGAAAATCGTGGTGAGCTTTTTGGTATATGGATACATATGGGCAACACATATTGATTCAGTTTATCGATTTAAAAATGTAATGTGTTTCCATACTTGTTTATCTATATGTACTTTTATATATGAAAACACATTTGGCTACAAATCCCTATTTTTCCTTAATACCGTTTTATGATATGTTAATATACTACAGAAATACTCAATTTTAGTATTGTTTTCTTCTACAATCAATATTTGAGCATGAAGAAATCCGAAAAGCAATTATTGATAATACGTCCTGAAAACAAATTCAATGAACTTCAAGAAAATGCCGATGCTGATAAGTGTATGCTTCATCTAAGATCTCAGTTGTTGTTTTTTTATTTTGTATAATTACCGGGATTTCTGTTTCCCTTTCATGGAATACGCTTTGTATGGCCGTCAGATTGAGAAAAGGAAAATATTTCAAAAATATATTCAAATACTTGGCGAATAAACCCAAAAATGATGTGGCGTTTTCAAGGAAACCAAGATTTTACATTCCGTCAGTTTAAGTATTTAGATGGCCATGTCCTAAAACAGCATTCAGTCGCTGGATCTTCAAAGGGACGGACTCTAAAATAGGTTTACCTTTGCGGCATGCCTAGAGAAGTATATACCAACTGCCATCCGCTGCTGGAGTTCTGGAACACTGTGGAGTTCGCAGCTCCAAGGCTGAAGGACATTGATCCATTAGTAGCAGTTTGACATAGCTGCAAACAACGATGGTAGATGGAGCAAATTGTTTGAAATCAAAACCAACTGGTTTCAACACAAGTTCTCCTCTTTCCCCTCAACACAACAGCATACCCAACCAAACTATATCGGGATGCCTGTACGGTGTACTCGACTCGATGTATAGCGTAATAAAGTACACTCTTTCCCTGAACAATATAGTTAAATTGCGCTTGCGTCTGAGTGATTTAACGTTGTAATACATCAGGTCACGTTCACGTTATAATAGATCAGTTCAAGTCCACTTTAACATGATAAACAGTTTGAAGACGGTTTACGTTCGGGTTAAATATCTTCTGTACATTATGTTAGTTACGTCTGCCATTATATTAAACCACATTGGGAAATGTGAACGTCGCATTTCTACTACCAACGTAAGGTTTGAACTGTAAATCCAGTTGAAGTTGACGAGTCACGTGACATTCCACGGATGCATTATTGGACTGTAGACAAAAACTCATCTACTGAGCATTGCCGTGTGACTGTTTAATAGTGATTCGAGCTGAGACATTTTCCCGTCGAAATAAAGTTAAACGTAATGCTTCCATTGGTGATGTTAGCCGAGTGAAGCAACTTCAAAGCAGGAAACAGTATGCTACGGAGAAGATTAGTGTAGGAGACTTAACGAGGCGATGACAACTGTCATGTATGGTGACGTCGGTTACCAAGAGTAAGTTTCATTACAAGAGGGCATACGAAAATGGCGTAGTGTTACGTAATCAAGCCTGATAAAGTACTGTTGGCACCCTTGATCTTTTAGCGAAGCATTTTAGAATCATTAAAAGATATCCACATCATCAACATCAACATCGTCGACAGCACCAACTTCCCCCTAAATCATGACTATTATCAACACACCTTCAATTTAAAATTATACATTATTGTTATAAAATGATAATAAAGTGCACCTTCCTGGTCACGATATCAGTAGCAGCAGTTACTAAACATCAACAATAATCATCAGTGAGGTTATGGACACATCTATCGTTATCATACATAAATGATAATAAATTGAAAGTTCATGTGCACAGTAACTCAGAACAGCTAAAATAATGTTGACACTTTTTCTAATTTTCTGTACACGGAATGTGCACAGTATATTTGCTTCGTTTGTTTGTTCGTTCGTTCGTTCGTTCGTTCGTTCGTTCGTTCGTTCGTTCGTTCGTTCGTTCGTTTGTTTGTTCGTTTATGGCCGCACGTCCAGCTCTTTGGCGGAATCTGTAAATAATCGAATCTGGACTAGACAATGCAGTGATCAACATAATGAGCATGGATCGACATAATTGGGATACGATGAAATGTGTCAAACAAGTCAGCGAGCCAAACTTCCCGATCTCTTACGAGCATTGGCTGCTAAAGACATTCTAATCTTCGATATATGAAAAATATCAAGTTAAATTTCTATGAACTTAAGCGCCCTTCCGTGACTATTCAAGAGTCGAAATTTATGTAAAGTACATAACAATAATATTAATAATAATTTACCGCAACGAGCTCACACGGGCCAGAACCCTCTGAGAAGCCAACACATGGGTTATAGGAGTATCGCCACCCGTCTACACCTTGTACGTCTCGGAACCTGTAAGGATAATCAGTAATACAGAGTGTGGGCGTGTGTGCGTGTGTGTGTGTGTGTGTGCGTGTGCGTGTGTGTGTGCGTGTGTGCGTGTGTGCGTGCGTGCGTGCGTGCGTGTGTTTGAGAGAGTTGGGGTTGTTTGACAGAATGCGAGTGGTTGTCACTGTAAATACAAGATACGTCTCGAAACCTGTAAAGATAACTTCCTTTGGTATCTGACCGAGCGAAAGCGAGGTCAATAACATAGGAAGGTCACGCGTATAATCCGTAATGTAATGAGACCGAGTGTGGTATTTTATTATTACCCACGTCTTACATGCATTAAGTTGACAAAATAGCGTATTTTTGTTATTTTTGGTATAAACCGAAACCGGTTTCATAAAGCGGTTGCGGAAGAGTTTTGTACTGTAGTACAATATTTGCATGACGTCACAGTGTAATGACGTCACTGCCTTGGTAACCGACGTCACGATGCATGTCAGTTGTCATCGCCTCGTACAGCCTCCTACAGTAAATTACTCCGTAGCACCCTGTTTCTTTGTTTGCAGTTGCTTCATTCGGCTAACATCACTGGTGGAAACATTGCGTTTATGTTTTTCGACGCATATAATGTCTCAGTTCGACTCACAATTAAACAGCTACACGGCAACGTTCGCAATGTTTACATTCCCACAATGCATTTAAGTTGTAGAATGAATGAATTCACGTGTTCGTTATGAATGAAAAAATAGTTACGTCAGAATGTGACCTAATTGAGAGGTCATCGGTTATCCAATCAAATCGTTAGAATCTCAGGTCAAGTCGTTACGACACAGGTCAACGCGATACGACACGCGTGTGACGTACGAGATTAGTATGCAACTACCCATACGTTGACCACGTGGGTAATAATCAGTAATACTCTCTGTGTGTGTGAGTGAGAGAAAGAGAGTGTGTGTGTGTGTGTGTGTGTGTGTGTGTGTGTGTGTGTGTGTGTGTGTGTGTGTGTGTGTGGGTGTGGGTGTGTGTGTGTGTGTGTGTGTGGGTGGGGGTGGTGTACGGCGGGTGTTTGAGATAGTGCGAGTGGTTGTCACTGTTAAGGCAATGTATCTCAATGCATCATGTTATGATCTAGCAACTGACAACAGTTTAAGGATCTATGGTAATTACAGCCCAAGCATCTTTACAGGCTCAAGAAACGAATCGACGACAAGGAGGGGTGGTCCGGCGGTAAAATGCTTCCACCGCCATGATAGGTTAGGTAGGGTTAGGGCGGTGGGTTAGCCTCGTGGTTAAAGCATTCGCTCGTCACGCCGAAGACATGGGTTCGATTCGCCACGTGGGTACACTGTTTGAAGCCCATTGCTGGTGTTCCCCGCCCTCATATTTCTTGAATCGCCGCTGCCCCAGGTTTTTTAGAAGACTTTGTAACATTACTTTTGGTTTGGTGGAATTTCAATAATTATTTACCTGGGAGTTCCGTCTCCGTAGGCGAGAGGATAAAGGTCCAATGTTCCTTGTGCGTACTTGCAGGAACACGGACCTGTCTTCGTGCACCTCTGAGCCAAACACGTCGAGAAGAAAACAATGCATATAATGCACGC